>NW_005054561.1:341326-357587 GCF_000277835.1 Geospiza fortis | reverse complement strand
CCAATTCTGAATTGGAAAGGGCTCAAAGATTGATGTGTCCCCTGGATAAGAAAGCTGGCAAGAGGGGAAAATATTATTAAAAATAAAATACATCAATCATTCCACAAATTATACTCCAATACATCCTTCAGGCAGGAAGGTCCCCTGCTTGGTGCCATATTCTCTTTGGGATTCTCTTTTTTAGGAAACACCTGGATTGCAGCAGCTGAGTGGATCATTTAAGTGGATCCTGCACATAATAGACACAAAAACTGTGTGGGGCATGGGGTCAGGACCCAGGACATTCCTCTGGCTGCCCTGGAGGACTCCAGACCCTGGCAGGGGCTCAGAGACCTTGGCATGGAGTCAAAGACACCTGTGCCTTCCATTTTAACCCATGGAAACAATTACCAACTTTGTGTGAGGATTTACAAGCTGCAAGGGCTTGAATAGAATGATAGTGAATTTATCACAGGGTGAAAAAGTAGAATTTTGGGGATTTAGAATGGGGGCTCAAGAAGCAAGATGGAGGAATCTGGGTGTGTCCTGTCCTTCTTCTTCTTGCCCTCCATCTTCTGCTGTGATGGTGGCACTTTTGGATTGGTTTAGAGTAGAGACAAACTGTCTAACATAGGTGACAGGTATTGGAAAATTATTGTAAATAAAGTACACCCAGTTTTTAGTATAAAAAGATAACACCACCCTGAGGGCAGGGACTGTGCCACAGCCCGACCTGCTGGACAGATCTCAGCAGGTCAGAGAAAGAATGGAATAGATAAGAGAAAATAAACAGCCTTGAAAACCAGAGCTGAGGAATCTCGACTTCTTCTTTGCTCACGGGGCTGGGAAAAAAGACTTTTTAATACGAAACCCGAGAGCATGGCTGTGTGGTGTTCTGGGAGGGATGGGAGCCATAGGATCATCCCAGAGCATCTCTGGGCTCCTCTCTGCAGCACAACACACTGAGAAGAGCAGCATGGGCTGTAAGCACTGCGAGGAACCCCTGAGCCATCTCCCTCCTCCTCCTTCCCTGCAGAGGATGTGCTTCCCTTCATCCCCTCAGTCCCAGGGCTTTTCCCCTCCCATTGTCATTCCTGCTCTTCAGCTGCATCCCAGTGCTTGTGTTTATTTTGGATGTTGGGAATGAAAAATCAAAGCTTTCCTGGTGTTTCAGGGCTGGCTGCAAACCTCTCACGGGGATCAGCCAGGTCTGGCACAGCACCCTCGAGTTAAGGATACAAACAAGAGCTGTTATCACCCTGCTTTTCACATCCAGGTAACTTTTCCAGCCCTTCATTCTTTATTTAAGGGTGAAACTTCCTGTATTTTGTGTCTGCCTGAACTGTTTGAGAAGGAAAATGGTTTGAAGAACATATTGTCTTTTTTCCGGTTTTTGGGGAATTGAAAGATGCTTTCCCCAGTGGTTTAAAAAGAAAATAACCATAGATGCATTTCACAGTCATATTTTCTGAAAAATCCCTTCCCCAAGGGTTTTTCTCCTGGGAAGCTGAGAGACCTCAGAGAAAAGGAAAACAATTCTTATCTCATTTGCTTCTCCTGTGTTGTGCTCACATGTGCAATGGGTTTGGAGATTGTTTACCCACAGGTGATTGTTCCATTGCATTCTGCTGGGAGTTGTTTTCACTCTTTGGCCAATCAGGGCCAAGCTGTGTCAGGACTCTGGAGAGAGTCACCAGTTTTCATTATTATCTTTTTAGCATTCAGTAAGTATTCTTTCTGTATTCTTTAGTATAGTTTAGTATAGCATTCTTTAATATAATATAATATCATATCATACAATAATAAATGAGCCTTCTGAGAACATGGAGTCAGATTCATCATTCCTGCCTTCATCTGGGAACCCCACAAGTACAATAGATGCACTTTTCCGAACTGGAATAACACACCAAAAAAACAAAGAAAGCACAAAAGCTTGAAATTGGTTAAGTTTCAAGCAAAACACTTGAAAATCAGATGAATAAATCAGGTCACTTCAGGAGCAGGAGCAGCTGATCTCTGTCCCTTCAGTCAGCTTCTGTGTGATGGCTTTCTTTGCTTCTTTGTGCAGAGGAGCCAAACCAATTCCTTTCCCCTCCATTCCTCCTCTGGTGCCGGTGGAAAATCTTCCCTCACCCCTTCTCCTGGAGTGTTCTGCAGGAGGCTGCTGTGGCTGTGTCAGGGGCACAGGGAGCCTGAGGAAGCTGAAAAGTGGGAGCCTGGAAAAGGAAGGAAGGAAGGTCTGCAGCCTCAGGCTGTGTGCTGTGTAAAATACTGCAAAAACTGCCATGAAAACTGGTCATTCCCCTCCTCTCCACCATCAATCACAGCAGATTTCTTTCAGGAATGAGGGCTCTGGCCTCAGCTCAGCCCCTGGGGACTCTCATCACCCATGGAGCCACTCAGAGCATGCAGAGGCCACTGGGACTCCGTGGGATGAGGTTTGTGTGGATACAAACCCCAATACCAACCAGAGTTCCCTTCTTGGGCTCCATAAAGCAGATTTAGCTCCTAACCCATCTCTAAAATGTCTGCTCCTCGTAGCCAGATGAATAATGAACAAATATAAATCACAAGGAATTTATCTGATGATGGCAAGGAGAGAAAGGGATGAATAATTTATTTGATGGATATTATTCATCCATCCATGGAGCCAGCCAAGTAATGAAAACATTTATTCACAAATCACTCTGTTGACAATCGAAAACTTTGTACAAGAAGTAATTCATATGTATGATTTGACTCCCTAAAACCCAAAATAGAGAGCTGACCTTGCAGAGGAGCAAGAAGTGCCAGAGCTGTGCTTATCTTAGACCCAACCTCATGCTTTCCATCTCTTTTCCATCTCTGGGACTATGGAAAACAGATTTCCAGCTTTGAACTATGGAAAACCTGACTTTCACCCACAGCCACAACCAAAAATTATTAAAACATGGCATGTGACTCCCATGAAGGCAGAGATGCTCTTCCCACCAACCCAGCCCCATTCCAGAGTGCAGGAGCTCTCTCCATAAATAAACCACTAGAAAGGCCTAAAAATAACTTTGCTTTTTTTCTTCTAGAAGACATTCAGCTGCTTTCCAAGCCTTGTGCAGTTTATTCCATTATCAGAACTCATTCCTCCATCCCATTTTGGAGCTTCCAGACTGTCTAAATAACCCAAAAGTGTCCATGTTCCCTCTAAATAACACCAACAGCAGTCAAGCAAAGTTAGAGCTGCCACAGATGAAAACATGCTATTTATGGCCCCCTGAATCCCAGTCACTATTTTATGGCCTCAGCTCCTCTGAAAAGGATCACAAATCTACACAAAGTCCCCAAGTGCAGCTCTGTGCATTTGGGTCCTCCAGGATATTTAAAATCACATGAAGATGGACTGCTCCCTATTGACCATCCAACCAGAGAGGCACAGAAACACACATTATTCCAACATGACTATGGAATAAATTGCCATCTGCTTCCAAGAAGAAGAGGAAGAATTCCTATGGCCACAGCTCTGGAGCTGGTGAGCCAGAAAACTTGTCATGGTTCAATTAATCTCATAGAAAGAATCAAAATCACTGCTGCCTCTCTGAAATAGATGCAAATCTCCATTCCCCTCTGATGAGGGAAGCAGGGCTGGCACTCGTGTCTGAGCAGGTTGCTGATGAGATTTTAGTGCTTGTGGGAAAGCACAGTGGCACAGCCCTGGGCATATGGCATTTGTAAGGTACTGTCTCCTCCCAGGGAGATCCTCTGTGGGAAGGAGAAGGAACACAAAAGTTCAGGCAGGCTGAGCACATGGCTGGGGGCTCTTGGCAACAAAATCCCTGGAGAAGACCTAAGTTTGGGGGGAGAAAGGTGGGAGGGATTAGAGGAGACTGGGATGACTTAGGACACAGGGCTGGGCTTCACACCCAGGTCCCAGCAAAAGCTCAATGAAGGCAAATGTGTTCCCAGGTAAGAAACTGCTCTTGGAACCCCAGACTGGGCTGGAAGGGACCTTAAAGATCACACCTTCCACTAGGCCAGGGTGCTCCAAGCCCCATCCAGTCTGGCCTTGGGCACTGCCGGGGATCCAGGGGCAGCCACAGCTGCTCTGTGCCAGGGCCTCCCCACCCAGAGTAAAAAATTTCTTCCCAATATCCAATCTAAGCTTGTCCTCCTTCAGTTTAAAACCATTCCCCTTGTCCTGTCACTGTCTGCCCCTATGAAAAGCCCCTCTTTCTGTTTTTTATCAGCCACTTCAGGCATGGGAAGGGGCTCTGAGGACTCCCCAGAACCTTCTCTCCTCCAGGCTGAGCCTCCCCAGCTCTCCAGGTCTGTCTCTACAGATCAGAGGTGCTCCAGCCCTCCTCATCCCCATCTCCACCTGCACTAGGGCAGGATCTGAGCAGCAGGACAGGATCTGAGCAGCAGGACCTCAGCCAAACTCCCAGCCCAGGCACAGGCACTCAGCTTTTGGTCCAGATTAAAGAACCCCTGTGTCTCCTCCTTCCCAGCACCCAAAGGGAGATCACCCAGAGGGGCCATCCCCAGCCCTGCCCAGAGCCAGCCCCAGGGGTGACCAGCCCTCACCCCAAGGAGCTGCTCCCTCCTCCCCCATCCTCAGCCAGGCCATAGTTCCCATATTTCCATGAAAGTTTTCAGTGGCACACAAAAACAGCCACAAAATTAGCAAAGTTTCATCTGAAAAATAACCCAGAGCTGGGCTTGGAGCCTTCCCTGGAAGCAGAGCTTTGGCTGAGACACAATTCCCTGCTCCCCACAGGAACAGTTGATCTCTTAGAGAGCAAAACCTGCTTTATCCAGTCCGACTCTGCTACTGAAGGGCCATACTGAATATCAGACACTCCTTCAACCAGAGAGATGCCCCATTCCATCAGCAGCGACCTGGGCAGCCTCTACAGCCCAACACCTTCACTTAATATACAGTGCTTCCATTTCTAACCCTCTCAGTAGCACTGTACTCAGAAGAGCCACAAAAATGATCACAGTCAATGTTTTGGAGTCTTAACAGAGGCTTTAGTACCATTTATAAAGGGAATTTTTAATAAACCGCTCCTGCCTGGAGAGCAGGATCTCGCTGAGAGCCCAAGAACTTCAGAAAGATTGCAAAGTTCCACCCCAACCATTCACCTTCTGCACTTCCATTAATTTCCCCCTAATTACCAAACCCAGCACTTTCCATTAGCCCCAGTCAAACCTCCATCGGTGTCTACTAAGCCAGATTGAAGGGAAATTTGCACCACAAGAACCTGCCAGCAAGTTTTATTTAAAGAAACAAAGAAATCTCCTCCCTCAAGTAAATTCCTCCAGACTCAGCCAGCAGCAGGTGAGCTGAGGGCAAGACCTACCAGCCCTTCTCTGTCCTGATTCCCAGGAGGATGGGATGCTCTGCCTTTGGGCTGACCAAAGGGATGGAAGAGGGAAGGAGGAGCATCCAGTGGGGGCAACGAGGCTGGAGAGGGGCTGGGAACACAAACGCTGTGAGGAACCCCTGAGGGAGCTGGGGGTGCTCAGCCTGGACAAAAGGAGACTCAGGGCTGCCCCCATCACTCTCTGCAGCTCCTGAAAGGTGCCTGTGCTCACCTGGGGCTGGGCTCTTTCTCCAGCAGCACTGACACAACCAGAGCACACAGCCTCAGGCTGCACCAGGGGAAATACAGGTTGGAGATTGGGAAAAAGTTTTTCATGGGAAGGGTGATAAAGTTCTGGAATGTTCTGCCCGGGGAGGTGGTGGAGTCCCCATCCCTGGGTGTGTTTAACAAAGCCTGGATGTGGCACTGGGTGTTGTGGCATTCACATTCCCTGGAAAAATCCCTTCACCCAGGGTTTTTCTCCTGGGAAGCTGAAAAGCCTCAGAGAAAAGGAAAACAATTCTTATCTCATTTGCTTCTCCTGTGTTGTGCTCACATGTGCAATGGGTTTGGAGATTGTTTACCCACAGGTGATTGTTCCATTGCATTCTGCTGTGAGTTGTTTTCACTCTTTGGCCAATCAGGGCCAAGCTGTGTCAGGACTCTGGAGAGAGTCACCAGTTTTCATTATTATCTTTTTAGCATTCAGTAAGTATCCTTTCTGTATTCTTTAGTATAGTATAGTATTCTTTAATATAATATAGTATCATAAAATAATAAATGAGCCTTCTGAGAACATGGAGTCAGATTCATCATCTCTCCCCTTGTCAGGGTTGCCTGCATTTACAATAGGGTGCCATGAGCTGTTGAGGTTGGGGCTGGGTTGGACTCGATGATCTTGAAGGTCTCTTCCAACCTGGTCATTCTGTGAATTCTGTGAATTTTTGAGCCTTTTTTGTTTTTACAGGCAGCCAAACCAGCCTGGAGGCACCAAACAACATCAGCTAAAGGCATCCTGGGGGCTTTGCTGGATGGGCAGGATGGTCACTGATGTCCTGGTGCAGGTCACGTCCAGCAGCTCCCTGTGTCCAGGCACCTTGCATGCTGGGCAGGAGCAGGAGCTCTCACCAAGGAGAGCCAGCTGTCCTGGAGCTCCATCTAGTGCAAGGCACCCTGGGTTTATTCCTGTCTCTACATTTGGAGAAGCTCTGGCTCCTGGAGTCAGGATTTCCAGAGACTTGTGCTTCAGAGTCCCCCATCAGTAAATGAGTCCATTTGCCGCTGTTGCTGCTGCAGGTGACACCATAAAAGCACAGTAAACACATAGGGATTCTCTGTTTTTTTCAATCCTCTGGATTTATTTTAGTTTTGACTTGGAAGCACTTGGGGATGCAAAAGGTGTTGCTCACAAGCACTGAAACCTCTGAAAGAGCAGGGCAGCACCGGGGCTGGGGTGGCTGAAACACAGCTCTGGTTTTCAGGAGGATTCACACTTTTCATGTCTTACACCTGCTCCATTGTCTCTGAAAGCCTCCACCACACCAGAGCTCCAGAAAAAAAGTGATTTCCCCTGGAATTCTTGCTGGAAGCTGTCAGCAAACGGGGAACTGCACCATGAGCGTGAGCTCCTGGTTTTGCTTTAAACACCAGTATCAAAAATGGTGGTGGTGGGGAGAGAAGAAAAATAAAGAAGCCTTTTTGGAAAAAGGGCAATGCTATTTTTCAAATGAATGAAGGAAAAAGTGGGATGAGATCCTTCACACTGCTTTTTCCCCAGATGCACTCAACACAGAGATCAAGATCTCTCTCCCCAGTGCTCTGTGCAAATCCTTTTCCTAAAGCCCCTCTGCCATCCATGCCCACCACAACAGCCCCAAATCCCAGAGTTTTCCCCTCCTCCTGTACAGTTGCTCCTCAGGGAAGCCAAGACTTTGTGCACATCATAATATTTTTAACCACCCCCAATATTCAGGGAGTTTCAACTCCTGAGAGGGAGGGGAGATTTAAACAAAGGAAGATGTGTAAATACCTGAATAAAGACATGAATGATTAACAGAAATAACTGTTAATAACTGTTAATAACTGTTAATTGTTTCCATGCCAATTGCCAAGATGCATTAAAGAGGCTACAAGGGATTTCCAGCTATTAAGCTATTATGTCCACACCTCCAGGTGGGGAGGCAGTGGTGTTAAATGAAGGTCACAGAGTGATTTATTCAACATGCTACAACACTTTTGCTCACTTTTTTATTAAATATCTCTGCAGTGCTATTCCCTGGGAACTCCTGCTTTACACACCTCACAACTGCTCAGCTTTCCATGGAATCACAGGATCATTAAGGTTGGAAAAGATCAAGTTCAATTTTGAACCAAACACCACCATCCCCACTAAACTGTATTGCCAAGTGCCACAAATAGTTGGTTTTGAACACTTCCAGGGAAGGTGACAACAAAATCTGTGGCCAAAATGTGGGGGTTTGCAGCAAACAGTGGGATGTCCCCAATGCACAACTCCTCTGGAGAAATATCAGGCAAACTCCATGCTGTCAGGCTTGGGAGTTTGAAAACTCTCAAAAACAAGAAAGAAATCAAAGCACAAATGTGTTAATTCCTTGGAATAAAATACCTGTGGTTCCCCATGCTGGCTCCAGGGCTGGGGAGTGCCCGGCAAGGGTGGGCTCCAGCCAGACACAGCCCCCCATCCCAGGGGGACGCTCCATTTTCTGTGAGCCCATCAGCTGCTGGGTTCATTTGGCCTTGAGCTCCATGTGTGTCACAAAACAACTTCCAGAAATGCTTTTATTCTGAGGATGTTCTGACTTGAATGCATCTGATTCATCCCCCCTCTAAATGACCCTTTTACAGCACAGCCTGAGCAGCCAAAGGGAAGCAGGGTTGTTTTCTCCCTGCTATCACAATCAAGTTGTTTGGTATAAAATGTGGCTGAGAAGCGAATCCATAATGTTCCTGGCCATGTAAGGAAACTGCTATTACCAGGAGGAAAATGCAGGTAGTAACTCTGTGGGTTTTTCTCCACTGGAACTGTAATTAATGTGGATGCTGTGCACTAAGTGCAGGGAGAAATACAGACTTCACAGCAGTGAAAATGCATCTCATTAACACACAAACTACTGTATCGTCCAAATGCATTATGTTCAGCAAGGAAAAGCTGTGTAATTGAATTCCCACCAAAGCACACTTCATCTGCATCAAACAGCACCGTGCTCATCCTGCAGCTCCTTCAGGCTGCTGCTGGAAATGAGGATTAATTAGGATACCTGCTCCTTACTCAGGGAGCAGGCACACACGCTGCGCTCAGGCTTGGGGCTGCAGTGAGAGGCTCTGCTCAAACCCCAGCCAGGCAGAGCAGGGTGACTCCAAACATTTGGATCTTCTTGCACTCAGGATACACCAAAAAAAAAATCAACATTCTTTTGTCCGTGCAGAAAATGCTGGTAAAAAACCCCAACAATTCACAGGAAGGCACCTCTGCTGCATAAATACTTCAGTAATAATTTATAAATGATTTATGGAATTGGTTTTGAATTATTCTAGGCTGGATTGGCTCGAGTGGCAGGGATGTGTATAAATCATTCTGTGCACAGCACCTCCCAGTCCCAACATGCAGCTAATGAATCCTCTGGAGCTGAACACGCTCCTCCTTCAGGAAGAACCCACTGATCTGCAGCATTTTAATGAGTAAATTATTACTAATTTAAATAAATACAGTAATAACTCCTAAATACAGCAGAGGGGAGAGTTTGGGAAGGGGTAGGAGGCATCCAGACAGAAACAGCAGAGAGGGTTTGGAGATTTGGAGCGGGAAATCTGTGCTTTTCTCTCTGTTTCAGTGAGATCCAAGTGGGACTAATCCATCTCTTTGCTACAGAACCTCCCATCCATGAGCCCTGGCACTGGGGTGTGTAAGGGCAGCAGGAGCTTGTTAAATGCATTTTAGCTCATCATCATCATGGATTCTCCCTTTTCTACCCCTGTCCCATGTTCACCAGAGCCCCAGCACGCAGCTCTCCAGCATCCCACCAGCACAACTTCCAGGCTGAGAAAGCCCTGCAAAGCCAAACCCCAGAGTTTTTCTGGTCAGAGCCATCCTGGGGCAAAGCAGCACACAGGGAGGAGGTCACCCCATCTCATGCTATGATTTTCCTCCATGTTCACCCCAGACCCTGAGTCCCACAGTCCCCCACAGTAAGAAGGTCTCAGCCCCCTCAGCATCCCCTTTGGGTGTCATTTTGGCATGGAGGGGAGGCAGTGGGAGCAATCCATCACCCTCAACCTTTGGAAAACCAGCTGGGATATCATCTTAAGCTGCCAGTTGGGTGAATTTACTCACTGGAGGTGCCAGGTGTGAAAAAGGCCAATCATTTGTTTTAAAATTTTAAAGGTTTAATAGTAATAAAATGATTATAAAAATAGTAATACAAATTAGAGCAACAAGAATTTGGACAATTGGAGTTAGGACAATCAAGGGCAATAAAAGCAAAGAATTATGAACATTTGGATGCTTTCCTCTTGAAAGCATGGCTCACTAACAAAGGATTAACCCTTAAAAGCAATAGCCTGTTGCATATTCATACACCTCATATATGATTCAAAAACTCTTTTCAAACAAAGGGTGTCCTCTGGTTATTGTCAATTTCTCTCCCTTAATCCTGTTGGTGCCTCAAAGATGAGAAGGAGGTGAAAGAAAGTTTGTCTTCTCCAATAAGGGGCAATAATTCTTCTCTTTTGGATCTTAGTGTCTTGATCTCTGTGTGAAGAATTCCTTGATTATCCCATGTCTTTCTTGAGCTAGTTAAAAAGTATCTTACCTAGCATGGTTTCTATTTTAACATTATGTTATAACCTAAAACTATATTTAACACACTACTTAAGAGAATGAATACAGCATAACTTTCTAACATAACACATATAATATTCATTTTAATATTTGCAAAAAGCCAATCATATAATACACATTTTTCACACCAGGGATGCTGAGCTCTGGCTCATTCTGGCTCCCTAAATATGTGGGACATGATGCCATCACTGCCAGGACCTCACTGTGCTCACCAGTGCCTCAGCTCCCATGCAGCCTGGCACACCCCATTACTTCCGTGTTTCAAACGCCATTATTCAGCTCTAACGAGGAAATAATTTTAATTAAGGAAATTAAAAATGTATTTGTGTTGGAATTTTAAGTAGGTGCTAATTTGAAGTCATGGAAAGGACCCCTGGGGCCTGTTTGTATCAGGAGCAGCAGGAGATGGGGATGGAGGAGGGGAGGGGCCCTCTGCATCCCCTGGCGACAGCAAAGGGTCCCTGGGGAGCAGGGACAGGGCACAAAGGCAGGAGCAGCTGTGAGAAACAAGTGCTCACTTTGAAAATTTAAAAAAAGGTTTATTAAACCTTGACAAAAAATACAACAAAGGACTATATAAGGAAAAAGCTGCAGCAGTGGGATGAATACCACGTGGCAGGTTCATCTTCAGGATGGATTCTCAGTCTTTTATACCCCTGGGGTTGCATCAGCCAGCCCTGGGCTCTCCCAAAATCTGTCAGTCAGCTCTTCTTTGCCATTTATCAGTGGAGACTGCTTTCTTGTAACTGGATTGGAGATCAGGTGCCGTCTGCCTCACCCCCTAAGCACCAAGCTTTTCCATTCCCAACTGCCCCATGCAAGGGGCACATGTGCAGCTTCTTTGTACCTGTCCTAGACAACCCCAGCTGTCTGATGGTAACAATACAGGGGAGAGGGGGAAAGGGAACTATGTGGAGAACAGAGGACATCTAAACTACAATAACATAACTATACATCATTAAAGCTTTTCTTAATATTCACACAATAGTTATCCCTGAATTGCCAGAGCCAATCATCTCATTATCCATCTATAACACAGCAAAAGGCAGAGCCACCCCCCAGCTAAGGAGGGCTCCTGCTGACTCCACTCCTGAGGGAGGCTGCAGCCAGGTGCCAGTCGGGCTCTGCACAAAAGGAGTAGGCCTCAAGTTGCCAGGGCAGCTTTAGGTTGGATGTTAGGGAAAATTTCATCATGGAAAGGGCTGTCAAACATTGGAACAGCTGCCCGGGGCAGTGGTGGAGTCTCCATCCCTGCAGGAATTTCAAAGCCCAGTGCATGTGGCACTTGGGAACATGGTTTAGTGGTGGGCCTGGCAGTGCTGGGAGAACAGCTGGTAGTCAGTGATCACAGAGGGCTTTCCCAACCTTCATGATTCTGCAGATCTCTGAAAAGCAGAGAAAAATGAGTTGGAAAGTCCTTCAGAGAAGCTGTGAAGCCATGCAGCCACAAGGAGGGATGAGAATATTTCCAAGGTGGCCCAGATCCCCATGGGCTGCAGAGGCCTCTTGTGTCCTCATCTGGAGGTGCCAGGTCCTGCTTCCATTCCCTCCTTCACTTGTTGCTGGTCTCCAAACTCCATCAGCACTGTCCCACGCTTTCCACAGGTGCCACCAACCCACTGGGAGCTCAGCTGAGTGACAGTGCCACGGGGAGGTGGCTTTTGGCCAGAAGGAAGGAGATGCTTCTCATTTTGTGTCCTTGCAGCAGAGACAGCCCAGAGAAGGCTGCAATGCAAGGCTCAGCTTAATGCAGCTGGGTAAGAGTCCTATCAAAACCAGCAGCTAATTAAAGTAACATCCAGCGTTATTAATGCTGCAGCTCTGCCATCACCCATGTATTTATAATAATAGTGTTCCCACTGTAATAGCATTAATCATAATGGATTTACTAAGAAATTAAGGGGGAAGGGATATTATCTCCCTCGGGAACAGCACTTGACAGCAGCCCTGCTTAGTGTGTGGATTTGGATTGCTTTAATTCTCAATGTCTCACTCATTAATCTGCTTTTCTAAGGGCTCCTCACAAACATCCCTGTGGGAGTGCAAGCACAGGAGGAAGGAGGCAGGACAAGCAGAGCCAGGAGAGGGGGGCTCAGGCAGAGCAGCCCCAGGGAATCCTGGCAGAGGGTCAGCACAGCCACCAGGGCTTCCTCATGGGGTGTGAGGGCACGCTCCTCTCCTGCCTTGGTGGGCTGTGTCCATGTCTTAGCATCATCTTTTTCCCCAGCCAATCTGCTGTTCTCAGCTCCATGCTTAAAAGACTCTTCTAGCTTTACCTGGGGAGCAAGGAATATTCAGCATCTCTTCCCAACATTTATAATGAGCACTCAAAGGTTTTATTGAAACTTGTTTTCCCATAATAAGCCTTTCTCCTCGTCAGGCTTGTGCTTCAGGACACCTGGACCAACAGCAGCTTGTCTGGGCCAGGGAATGCAGTGAGACACCCACAAGACTCAGGCCCACCATCCCCACCAGAACCCACCCATGATCAGCACATGGAGCTTCCACCAGCAGCTCCTGTCCGATAAAAATGAAAGCTTGATGTATCTCCTAAAAGTCAGATGATCTGAATAAATGAAATCCTGTTAAAATCAAAGTTTGATAAAAATTAAAGCCTGAAGTCCAAAGTGATCCAATGATTTTTACCAGGAGTTCAGCTTTCCTTGATTAGTTTATGGCTGTGTGTAAAGACAGACATTTTATCACAACTTGCATTAAATCCTTCTGATCCTTTGCCTGGGAGAGTAGAAATGGCCTGGAAGGTGTTCACCTGCCAGCAGGAAAACAAGCTGGAGGAAAAATGCTCCCAAACCTCGGAAAGCCCTGGAGCCCTTGGGGCTGGTGTCCCCAACACTGGCATCTGGCTGTCCCCAGCGTGGCCTCTAAGGAAACGTGGGGGTTCCACAGCTCATGAGTACCTGGATTTATTGTGCCTACCCTTTGCATCACACAAAGGGCCTGAGGACACCAGGTTCATTTTTTCCCCCCAAGTTCTTGATACACAAATAAACACATTTCCTCCTTTTCTTTGCTCATTTAATTTTTTTTCTTTCTTTTTTCTACTTAAGGAGAGGGCTGGGCTGAGATTCATGAGTGCCCACGGACACCCCCATGCCCTCCCCCAGCCAGGGAGGCCACAGTGAGGCCTCCCCAGGGCCTTGTCTCCTCCTGGCTGAGCAACCCCAACTCTCTCAGCCTTTCCTCAGAGCAGAGGGCCTCCAGCCCCTGCAGCATCTCTGGGGCCTCCTCTGCACTCCCTCCAACAGCTCCAGGTGCTTCCCGTGCTCACGACCCAGAGCTGGGGCAGGGCTGAGCCCGGGAGGGGCTGCAGCTTCATGGGCACCAGCAGGGAATTCTGTGTTATCCCTAGAGAGGAACTAAGTGCGCTTGGATGCTGAGGGATAAAATGAAAGGAATGAATGTGCTGGGCAGTTCCTTGTGGAGGCTGAAGGGATCTGGCAGGGGCAGATCCTGGGGCTCCCCTTGTCACTCCCCCCACACCGGAGTGGCTGCAAGGGGCTGCAGGGCCAGGCTGTGGGTCCATGCCCGACTCAGCTCAGAGCTCCCTGTGCCATGGGTCCATGCCCAGCTCAGAGCTCCCTGTGCCATGGGTCCGTGTTCAGCTCAGCTCAAAGCTCCCTATGCCATGGGTCCATGCCCAGCTCTGCTCAGAGCTCCCTGTGCCATGGGTCCATGCCCAGCTCAGAGCTCCCTGTGCTGTGGGTCCATGCCCAGCCCAGAGCTCTCTGTGCCATGGGTCCGTGTTCAGCTCAGCTCAAAGCTCCCTATGCCATGGGTCCATGCCCAGCTCTGCTCAGAGCTCCCTGTGCCATGGGTCCATGCCCAGCTCAGAGCTCCCTGTGCTGTGGGCCCATGCCCAGCCCAGAGCTCTCTGTGCCATGGGTCCATGCCCAGCTCAGAGCTCCCTGTGCCATGGGTCCATGCTCAGCTCAGAGCTCCCTGTGCCGTGGGCCCATGCCCAGCTCAGAGCTCCCTGTGCCATGGGTCCAGGCCCAGCTCAGAGCTCCCTGTGCTCCCATAAGTACAGGCTCCAAAGCAAACCCTGCCCATGGGGACACAGCAGCCGTGCCATGCTGGCTCCCTGCAGCTGAGGCTGGGCCTGCAGCACCCAGGGGTGCCCACACAGCCCAGATTGTCCCCAAGGCTTCCTGGACCCTGAACCCAAGCCAGAGGCCCCTGTACTGAGACTCCCTTCTGTGTCCAGCCCCTCGGGGTGCCCGGGAGCAGGGCATGCCCACAGCCCAGCGCAGCCTCGGTGGCACTGGGGACACCAAGGGAGGAGCCGTGGCTGAGGCTCTGCAGGACCATGCAGGCTCAGCCCTGCTCCCTCCCATGGCCCAAGGCCCACTGGGATTTTGCCCAGCAACTGCAGGGGCAGAGGGACCTCTGCCAGTGGGACCCCCTGTGCACAGGGACCCCCAGCCCCAGGTGTCTGTGCCAGCACCCCCAGAGACCTCCAGCCCCAGAAACCCAGAGAAAGTGAAAACCACAACTCAGCAAACGCTGCTTGTGCCCAAAGAAAATGCAAAGAGAGCTGTGACAAACAAGGACAATGTATTTACAGAACAGCAGCAACAACAACAAACTACAGAATGTATTTACAATACGTTATAAGAATATTTATAGCAACAACAATCTGTGAAGTGTATTTACAGTAAAAGGATCTATATAGCAATCTAAGAAATGTATTTACAGATGAACCTAACTACAGCTTATAGAACATATATACAGAAGGGACTGTGTCCAGCATCTCTGTCAGTTCTGGAAGAGAGGGAAGCAGCACAGGCCATTCCAGCCCGGCCCTGAGGGCTGTTCCCTGTGCCCCCAGGCTGGCACACACTGGCACCGGGGGCCTCTGCTGCCAGCACTGGGAGCTGGGCCCCAGGCGCTGGGACGGGGCTGGTGTGGCCCAAAGCAAGCACAGGGCAGGCTGGGTGGTGTTTGTGCCACCACAATGCAGAGTCCCCTGGGCACTGTTGCTGTGCCACCCAGCCCAGCCCCGGCCTGGCAGCAGGGAACCCACCCTGCCTGTGGGCAGGGCATGGTCAGCACCTGCCTGTGCTGCTGTGGGGCTCCATCTTCATCCCAGGATCATGGGCTCCTCCTCATCTTCCTCATCGACCTCCATGTCCTCCATCTCTTCCTCCATATCAACCTCCATCATCTCCTCCAGCTCCTCTGCCTCATCAACCTCCATGTCCTCTGCAGTGTCTTCTACATCTACTTCCATACTCTCTTCACTATCCATATGCACTTGCATGTCCTCTTGGGTGTCTCTGCCAGGCTATATCAGGAAGGTGCCTCAGAGGGAGTCTCTGTTCCACACCAGCAACACTTTGCTCCAGCCTGCCCAAGCAGTCAGGGGTATCCCCCTCCCTAGAATGGCACTGTATCTTCACTGGGACGGCAGTGCACTTTTTTCATCAGTGATTTGCAGGAAATGAGCTTTGGAAGAGGCTGAGATTGAATTGTCCTGGGATGGGAAATGGTTCCGTTTTGGGAAAGGGATCCCAGCAAACTGCTGCCAGACCGTGGTGCTCCTCTGTAGGCAGCTCGTGGGGAGTGTCCAGGCTCTGCAGCAGGCAGGGCGTGGGGCTGGGAGCACAGCAACAGGGGGGGCAAAGAGGGAGGTCAGCCCAATCCCCTGGCTTTTGACTTTGTTGCCTACTCAAGGGTAAAGTCGAAAGACTTGATGTTTTCTGGGGTGGTAAGAGGCCCTGTCTTGGTGTGGGCAGAGCAGCTTTTCCCTGGGACTTGTCTCTGAGCTCTGTCACACCGCTCCAGTGTTCCTTTGGTAGCCTCCTGCCTGTCCTCCATACCCACCCTGGACTGCTCCTCACCCTCCCAAAGCTTCTCAGCAGCTCCTGGCTGGAAATGCCAGCAGCTATCAAAGCCTCTACTCTGCAGGGCTGACTCCCTGGGGACTTCGTCGCTTAGAGGAGACCACAAGGAGCAGAGCAGAGTCAATGAGGGTCCTGCTTACTCTCTCTCTCACGGTGGGGCACAGGGTATTTGTAAAGTCTTACTAACGAAGCTGCAAACCCTGTGGAAGCTGCTGGCCGGGGTG
>NW_005054561.1:337105-341007 GCF_000277835.1 Geospiza fortis | reverse complement strand
GGGGGGGCCTGCCGGGGAGCTCCTGCCTGCCCGGGGGTGCTCGGGTAGCGCCTGCGGGAAGCTGCCCGGGAAGGGGCCGAGTTCGGGCGCTGCTGGGCCCCGGGCTCGGTGCGGAGCGGCCTCGGCTGCTGTGGGAGCCCGCAGCCCTGCCCTGCCCGCCGGGGCTCGGTGCCAGCGCCCAGCGCTCTCACAGCGACCCTGCAGCCACCGCGGGCACCGGCACCGCGGGGCACAGAGCCCCCGGCCCTGCCCAGCACGGCCAGCGCTGGGCCCTCCACAGAAGTCCTAGGGCCACTCCACAGTGAGAGACAGAGATCATAGAATGATCGAATCCTTGAATGGTTTGGCTTGGATGAGACCCTAAAGATAATCCCATTCCATGCTGAGCACCCTCCCTGCAGACCAGGTTGCTCAGGGTCCCATCCAGCCTGATGCTGAATGCTCCCAGGGATGGGGCATCCACAATTTGTGCCAATGTCTCACCAGCCACACTGGGGAAAAAAAAATCTTCCTCTGATCGAACCTAAATCACCTTCCCTCCGTTTTTCAGCCATTCCCCCTTCTCCTCTCTCCACAGTGCTGAACACTCTTGTCCCCATCTTCCATGTGGGCCTTTCCTCAGCTGCTCTGAGGCCTCCCAGGCTTCCTGACCTCGCCTTTGCTGGTGCTCCTTTCTCAGAAGCCACCTTCCTCTGAGAGTCTTTATGGCTTTTCTCTCCCTGCTGTCCCGTGTTAAAATCACCCTTCCATCTCCACAGCAGCTCCTCTCCATGTTGCCATAATCATGCAATAACACAGCCCATCTCCACCAGGCTGCCAGGGCGTTAAATACAGAACTGCTTCCTCCTATTCCATAAATAAATGCTAAAGCAAGCCCTTACTAGTGTTTTGTCCTGGTTTTCTGGACATTGCTAGAAGAGAACATCACCTGTGGGTGAAGCTGGGATGGTTTGTGGGGTGTGGGAGCAGTGGGTGTCACAGAGGGGGACACCCCAATGGGTGGGAGTAGGTCACAGGAAGATTGAAGGAAGCTTTTAAAGGTGAAGACTTAAGTGAGACATTAAATTGAGAATGAACATGTGGAGATGAAGCCTCAGCTGCAGGGTCAGTGTGTGTGCCCATGCTGAGAAGCCACCACGGATTGTGGATCAGGGGTGGGAGCAGTGGGATGTTCACCCTGCCTAAGCCAAAACCTTTGGCTCCAGTTCAAGGCAACAGATTTGAGGCAGTTCATGCCCACAGTGTCACCAAACCCAGAGCCCCAGCAGGGACAGCCCCAGCCCCTCAATGGTCACACAGAAGGGGTGGGAGCCCTGTCAGCACGTGTCCAGGAGAAGCTGCAGCGCTCCCTCAGTCTCTATCCCAACATTCCCATGGCTCTCCCTGAGCTGGAATTGCTGTTTGGTGGATTGGTAAAACAAAAGCATCCCAAACTTTCCAAGCAATAATGTGAGCCCTGCTGAGGAGCTGAGTTAGGACCTCCTGACCTTGCAGCGGGATGGTTTGGCAGGGGAGAATAACATCAGGTGAGGGGTGGAAGAGGTGGTGAGGGAAGATTTGTCACATTCTCTGATGGCAAATATGTCCTGGAGGGTTTTGCAGCTGGACCAGGACACTGGAATGAGTCCCTGGGCACAGAGGATGCCCCCACAGCCACGCAGTGCTGACAATCCTGATATGGGCAGACATGGGGGAAGAGCATTCCTGGTCCCCAAAAGCCCTCCCAGCAAACCACATGCACACACAGCCCCTCTGCCCTTGTCCTTTATTTTCCAGTTTAACTCGGCTCGTGTCCCTTGGCTCCTGGCCAGGGGATGTGGAGGGCACCAAGCTCCCTGCAAACAGAAGGGAGTTCTCCAGCACTGTGCTTGTGGGATTCTATCAGATTTGTCAATATTTGCTCAGGACTGAGGTGGAACTGAATTCAATGAGGCTGAAGAATAATGTCAGATATTGGACTGGGAAGTGCTGTGACAGCCCATGGAGGTGCCTACTGAGGCATCCCCAGCTGTTCAACTAAAAATGTACGCTTTTTTTCCCCTTTTTCTCCCTCTTTGTATTTTAATTTAATTTGAACTTTAATTTTGTATTTTAACTTACATGCCAGGCAGAGCTGCTCCCTGTTGCAATAAATAAGGGTGTTTTGCATTTTATCTCGGTGTCATTGCTGGTCAGGTGGAGCTGATACCAAACCATCCCTGGCATGAGAGGACAGGAGCCAGGAGAGGCCGTGCCTGACCCCAGGGAATCACAGAATCCCTTAGGTTGGAACAGACCCCCAGGATCATCGAGTCCAGCCATGAACCCGGCCTTGCCAAACCCAGCCCGAAGCAGACAGGCCCAGCCTGGATCTGTGTGAGCTGTGCCCACACTCAGCATCAGCCCCAGCCTGGTTTGGGACACCCCAACCCCGCCGCCCGTGACAGAGGGTGGCAGCTCCCGGTGTCACCTCCAGGGACAGGGGTGTGCTGGGCTGTCCCCTCCTGCCGGGGCTGAGGCACTTGGGGACCCCAGCATCTGTCACCTTCTCCTCCTGCACCGGAGCTGGTTCAGCGCCCTGAGCTGCGCAGGGAGGGAAACCCATCCCGGCATTGCCCTCTGCTGGCAAATCCCTCTCGGATGAGCTTTTCCTCCGCTGTGTTCTCCCAAAATATCCTGGGGAGAAGCTGCGCTGGCTCTGGATGCCATCTGGGTACCCACAGCGTCCCCAAATCCCGGCTGGTGGCACCAGTGACCTCAGCTGGAGGGATTGGGTGAGGAGGGCCTTCCCTGGGGCTTGGAGCAGGGTCAGGAAAGCAGCTGAGTGACCAAAAACAGGGACTGGAGCCCTTCAGGGCTGGGCCTTCCCTTGGGGAAAAGGGAGCCTGAAGTTAAAGTGAGGGAAAATGTTTTTATTAAAGGTGGCAGCCAGTGACCCCATCACAGCAGGGAAATATTTAATTTAAAGAAGTTTTGTGGTGCTCAGGAGAGAGACACAGAGAGTGGTTTGTTGGGAGATGGTTTTCCAGAGAAGTGGGGCGCTGGGTGAGTGACACTGTTATTTAGGGTGTGGGTGACGTTGTCAGGGTGGCCTCAGCAGGGTCACCTGTGCCCCATCACCTTTGTCCCCCCGGCTGAAGGTCGGGGGCTGGCAGAGCACCCCGGGTCAGGCCCTGCATTCAGGACAAGTGGCTTGTGGGGTTAGTGATCCCCGAATGTCAGGGGAAGAGCCAGGAAGGTGGGCAGGAGCCTCTGCTGTGCCACCACCCCACAGCAGGGAGGCATCCGGCTGTCCCACGTCTGTCTGTCTGTCCAGAAAGGCAGCTTTGCCTCCAAGTGTTCGAGTGGGAAATTGCAGGGACGGGCCCGCGCTCTGGCTTGGAGAGGGGTTTGTGTCACTGCAGGGGTTGGGGAGGGGGATACTGAGCAGGAATCCTTCCTTTGAGGGTGGGCAGGCCCTGGCACAGGTGCCCAGAGCAGCTGGGGCTGCCCCTGGATCCCTGGCAGTGCCCAAGGCCAGGCTGGACAGGGCTTGGAGCAGCCTGGGACAGTGGGAGGTGTCCCTGCCATGGCAGGGGGGGGATGGGATGGGATTTAAGGTCCCTTCCCAAACAAATCCAAGGATTCTGCAGGCACAGCAGAGAGGATGGGCCAAGGCAGGGCAGCAGGACAAGCTTTGAGGTTGTGTCTCTGCTGGACAGCCCAGCCTAAACCCCACTGGTGCCTGGGACATTTGGGATCCTGAAGCCAGGGTGCTGCCAAGCCAGCACCCTAGGAATTCCCAGAAGCCTCAGTTCTACTTCATCCCAAAGCCATCTCCTCTCTAATGCCCACAGGGGAGTCCCAGGAGCTGCAGAGGTTTTGGAAAACTCACCGGGGATGGGGAAAATCTGCCCAAGCCCTGCACATCATGTCCCTGTTCC
>NW_005054561.1:310612-337079 GCF_000277835.1 Geospiza fortis | reverse complement strand
GCTGAGCAAACCCCTCTGAAACCTCCTCCCATCAAACACAGAGGAGGATGGGCCAGAGCAGGGGAACAGTTCAGCAGAGGGCAGGAGAACCCCAAGGACAGCAGGAGAACCCCAAGGACGGCAGGAGTACTCCAAAAACGGCAGGAGAACCCCAAGGACGGCAGGAGAACCTCCAGGGTGGCAGGAGAACCCCAAGGACAGTGGGAGAACACCAAGGATGACAGGAGAACCCCAAAGATGGCAGAAGAACCCCAAGGACGACAGGAAAACCCCAAGGATGGCAGGAGAACCCCAAGAATGACAGGAAAACCCCAAGAATGACAGGAAAACCCCAAGGATGACAGGAGTACTCCAAGGATGGCAGGAGAACTTCAAGGATGACAGGAGAACCCCAAGGATGACAGGAGAACCCCAAGGACGGCAGGAGAACCCCAAGGATGACAGGAGAACACCAAGAATGGCAGGAGAACCCCAAGGACAGCAGGAGGGTGACGTGAGGCAGCCCCAGCCGCAGCTGGATCCACCCCTCCTTCATTCCCAAGGGACAGCCAGCTCTGGCCACAGCTCTGAGGTGACACAGAGGAGGTCACCAGGTTCCCACAGCACAGACCAGGAAAGGGAAACCTCTGATAATGCCCTAAAACGTGGCCTCAATATCCTGCCAGCTGAGCAGATTGGGAGATGTCCAGCTGAGCTGAAGGCCTGGAGCCAGGGGAGGGAGGCAGGGAGGAAGGGAGGGATGGGGCTGGGCTGCTGAGAGCCACAAGATTTGGAAAGCATCACTTTGATTTAATGGGCCTTGATGTTTGAAAATGAAGTTGAGAGCTCTTTTCTTTGCCACAGGGCTGAGCAGCCAGCAGGATGTAGAAGGGCAAGAGCTTTCCAGATGAGCCGTGCAATTTTGTCATAAGAACCAAAATAATGATACAAATAATGAGCAGGGGAAGGAGGGAGTGCTGGGCTCATACAAATGTTAACCTGAGGGTCCTCTCAGCAGCACCTAATAAAGGGATTAACCTGGACTATCAATTAGTGGTGTTACACCTCTAGAGTGGGAATAAACTCATCCTAATTCCATAAACATGCTGCACGCAGGGCCTTCAGTGAGCAGAGTGCTTTTAATGAAAGGAATGAGATTTAAACACAAATGAGATTTAAACACACACCTCTCTGCCAAGGGATTAGAGAGAGTGGCCCCTGCTCTTGGCATCTTTGGGGCTGGAGCCACGTTGCAATAATAACCCAAAAGGCTGGGATGCAATGGGGGCACCCCAGAGTGGGGAGTGCATCCCAGGGGAGCTGTGGAGGGATGGAACCCCCTGGTGAACCCACAGCCAGGGCAGCCAAGGGGGTGCCCAGCCCTCTCTGCTGTTTGGGTGCCCTGAGCTGGCAAACCCTCACCTGGCAGCAGCAGCCCGGAGTGACAGAGGTGTCCCCAGCAGCCCGGGATGTGGCCCTGGGGCTGTGCCTGGGCGTGGAGGAGCTGCAGCATCACCGGAGTGCCCTGGGGATTTTGGGGTGGGGTTTAGCAGAGGGAGAGCAGCAGGAGACAAGCACGAGCAGCTCAGCCCAGGCTGTGAGCTCCAGGCCACCAGCTCTGTCCCTCAGCCTCCTTCTAGAGCGAGCACAGCAGAGGCTCCCAGCTGCAGCTGGGGCACAGCACATCCCACATGGCACCGTCAGCCCTGCAGGACAGCCCAGCACTGGGACACCTGCAGGACTCCAGAGCCCGAGGGTCCAGTTGGGGCTGGGAAAACTGGGAGCAGATGGAATGAGGCAGTAACTCAGGTGAGACAGGGTGGGGCAGTGCCAGGGAGCTGGGATGTGCTGCTGTGAGAGCTGCAGCAGTGGAACAAGGTCAGCTGGTGCCAGAGCAGGACCTAAGGGTGACATGTCACAGGAAGGGAGAATGTGACACAGGGGAAGGCACCTGATTTATGGCACTGCCAGCCACGAGCTCTCACTCACAGGAAATGCCACATGCTGTGTGCTGCTCCAGGGGACACTTCCCTGCAGGCAGAGCACACAGGGATCTATCTATCTGATGGCATTGTATGGAGAAGTTGTGCTGTCCCTCAAATGCTTCAAATACCAAACTGTAGATGACAGATTTCAGTGAGGACATTCCCCTCAGTGCATGCTCAGAGGTTCCCTGGCATGTTCCTGTACCCACCTGCTTCCATGTGAGGCCAAAGGGTCTCCAGAGAGCTCTCAGCTCCTCAGAATCCCCTACTAACCCATTGCTAACCCACTACTAACCCATACACACATTAACAACTCACCAGTGAAGCCATTGAACAGCAATTTGCCTCCCCAGTGGCTGATGGAGCCCCCCATTCCCTGCCTCTCTAACATTGCACTGAAGTTCAATGTCTGTGCCTTAGAACAGTCCCAGAAGAGCGGGAGAGGCCCACAGGAGAGCCATTTATCCACCTGGGAAGGGAAAGATCCAGCTGGATCCAGTCTGACAGGGCAGTACTGGGCAGAGCCATGGATTCCCATTATTCCTGGAGGGAACAGTGCCCCAGCTGCTGCAGCCCCAGGGATGATGTCTGCTCAGGTTTATTTATCCTCAGGTTTATTTATCCTGGTTTATCCACCTCACCTCGGCCTCTCTGGCCCAGCTTTTCCAAGTGTTCTCTGAGTGTTCACCCTGTTCCAAAGGTACAAACACAGATCCTCAATGTCAGTGGACTCTGAGCCTTGAGCAGCCACCAAGGGGGGATCTCCTTCCTACTCCCCTGACCCAAATGTGCAGCACAAACACAAAACCCTTCCCTGTCCCTCCCAGGGTTGTGCTTCCCTTGGATCCCAGTACAAATTCCATGTCCTGGCTTCTCCAGCTGCACAACAGCCACTGTCTCTGTGCTGAAAGCATTCCAAGGGAAAAGCAGGGATGATGAGACCCTTCAGCCCAGTCTGTATTTTCACAGAATCCCAGAATGGTTTGGGTTGGAGGGGACCCTAAAGCCCATCCAGTGCCACCCCTGCCATGGCAGGGACACCTTCCACTGTCCCAGGCTGCTCCAAGCCACATCCAGCCTGGTCTTCCAGGGGATCCAGAGGCAGCCACACCTTTTCACCCTGCTTTAAATGAATCATCTCACACACACATACAGCAGTGACAATGCTTTCCACCTTCCCCAGAGGAAAAACCAAGGATTTTCCCTAAACTGAAAACACCTGGATCCCAGATTTGTGCTTGCCTCCTTTGACAGCTCCACAAGAAAACACTGGCACAGCTGAACTTGAGTTGCTGGGGGCAAATGAATTGAGCTGAGTTTCCCAGCAGGAACTGGAGTGGCTTTGCCAGGAAAAGGGACTGAGTGACACTGAGTGGCACCCACAGAAAGTGCTGGCAGGCACAGCTGCTCCCTCCTGCACTGCCCCAAGGTGCTCTGGACAGGGAAGTTCTGCCCTCAGAATCTCTGAGCAAGGCAGAAAGTGTTCCCTGTAAATATCCAGCTGTTCACTAAGGCAGGGATAAGGAATTCAGGGAAACCCAAAGCAGAAAGGTGCTCAGTCCTCAGACATACTGTGAACCTGAAGGAATAAGAACCACCCCATCACTGATTAAAAGGATGAAGAAAGAAGAGGCTGTAGGGGCTGAGGTTGTCATCTCTCAGAGTAACCAGAAGCCCAACACACACTGCCTGCTGCATCTCCCCTGTGCTTGGGTACAGCTGAGTGAACAGCTAAGCTTCAAAATGAAATGTTAGAGGGACAGCTTAGTGCCTTATACATGACCAGTCCCTGAACAAGTACTAAAAAATGTACTTAAGAATTAAAATATATAAGAAAGCTTTTACAAAAAGTAACTAAACAAAACCACAGAGTTTAATCAAATAACATATTAACACTTGTTAACTTTACTTACTTACTTTTGCAATACAGCTATACCTATAAATCAACCAAAAATGAATGTTTAAGTTACTTTAACCAAGTAACAAACTCAGACACTGTATGTTTAACCAATTCAAAGCCAGACCAACTCTTTAGGATCTATTTAGTCAGTGCACCAGGGCTAACCAAGGAGTGGCCAATACCCAATGGTAACAATTATTGGATAAAGCTGCCAGTGAGATAAATCCCATCACCAATGCCAGGGGCATCACTGGCCCCTGTCACTGGGCTGCCAGGGGCTGCCCTGCCACCCCCAGCTCTCAGCTCCCACATCAGGACACTGCACAGCATGAATGGTGCTGATGGGGCTGGGTTTTCCCCTCCCAGCTCCACCTGAATGCTCCTGCTGGGATATTTCACTGCATTTGAGATGCCCCCTGGAATTCCCAGAATAAAACACAGCTGCTTTAACAACATCTCTTAGCACAGTGCACAGTAGAGGTAATTTCCATGATGATAAACAAAGCCAAGGGCCCCAGCTCTGTCCCTAAACCTCTTGCTTTGAACTTAATTCAGCTGATTTCTCCTTGGAGTGGGGATTTTCACACAGAACAGAATCCCAGGATCACTGAGGTTGGAAAAGATCTCCAAAGTCACTGAGTCCAACCTGTGACTGATCCCCACCTTGTCACCAGCCCACAGCACTTGTTCACATCCAGCTGTTCCTTGAGTCCCTCCAGGGATGGGGACTCCACCACTTTCCTGGGCAGCCCCTTCCATGAAGAAATTCCTCCTGATGTCCAACCTGAACCTCCCTTGGCACAGCTTGAGGTTCTCTCCTCTTGTCCTTCCCCGTTCCCCATAGCTCAGCATGCTTTAGAGTGGATGTCCCTCATGTAGAAAGAGGCCAAACTCCATCTAAAGCACAGCCAGATCACTTAAACAGGACACAGAATTGACCACAGCAGCCACAGGTGAAAATTAATCGAGATATTTAATACAGTGCAATCCATAGTAGTTTCTTAATTAAAATAATTGTGTGCATGTATCTGAATGGGTTATCAATTATCACAAAAAAGCAATAAACATTGTAGTGCTGTGTAGAAAAATGTACAACAGAACTTGAAACCTTCCCTACTTCCAAGAGAGTGTGGATCAACTGCAGATCATTCTCAGCAATTAAAATGGGCACAGTGACTACGTCGTTGCAGTGACAGACACAGGGCTGGCACACAGCAGTCAAGGGATATAAATAGACCTGGCAAAGAACTAAAAACCTAAAGCATTCTTGCACCTAAAACACAATAAAGAAGCCAATGGGGGCTTACGACTTTTCCTGGTTTTTAAATGCCTTACAAGACTCCTAGACACACTTAAACTGACTTAAAATTACAAGAGTGTTTTGCAGCTTATTTCAATTCAATGTATGGCCCAAATTGAAGATGAAGATCCAGCAGTGGCAGGAGCACAGTCCCAAAGCTGAGTGTTTGATTTTGCAAATACCTTTTCTACAGAAATTCAACCGTATCGACAGCAGGCAATTCCCCTGCTCCCCTTCTCTCCTCTGGGCAGACTTTTTTCCATGCTATGCAGAAAACAGCAATGCAGTTCCCACTGCTCTGGGTTAAAATTAAAGATAAAGACATTTTGCTTATGCTTTCTCCTCAACAAAACACATTTGCACCCAGAATAGGTAACCAAAGTCTTTTTTCCAGCCAGGGGCTGCTGTGGTTACATGGTTCCTGCCCAAGCTTCCAGCTCTTTCATGTCATCATCCTCTTCTTCCTCTTTCTTCTTGGCTGCAAAATCACAAAAGAGAACAGGTGAGTGGGAATCCTGACAGAACCCTCTTTGCCACTGACAAACCAGTAAATGAAGAACCTAAGGCCAGCTGTGGACAAAAAAAATACATAAAATCTTTTTGAACTGAAGTAAAAGGTGATTTGCTGAAAGAGCCAGCGTGGGCTAAACTTCCTGAGTGGCAAAAAACAACAGCTCCCACAGGAAGAAGGCAGTGGGCATGAAAGTTCAAGTGTGATATTTTTCCATAATTTCCAAGCCTCTTTCAGAGGGATGCAGCTTCTTACAGAAACTCATCTGATGTCTCCAGTGGGAATCTCTTCCCCATCCAAATGTAATTCCTTATTGCATCACTGAGTACTGTGACTGCAGGGAATGAGGTGTTTGGGTCAGGTACAGAATGTGGAGGGGCTGGAGAGCCCTGGGAACATCCCACTCCCCCACTCCTGTGCTCCCTGGCAGCTGCTGGATGTGGATGTGGATGGGAGGGAGCAGCCTGGACACTGCCCCCTCCTCCTTCCTGGCTGTTCCAGGGCAGAAAATGCTGCTCTTTGTTAGAATCTGACAAATTCAGTTTCCATTAACTCAGCAAAAAAGGTTTGAACCCACAAATAGCTGCAAAAATTCTGGAAAAGGTAAAAAAACCGAAGAGTGAAACAATTCCTGGTCCAAGTGGTGTGTGTCATTCCAAAGGAAATGTTTACATCAGGAAAACTGAGTCAGCTCCAAGCTCCAGACCCCTCACTTGTACAAGGCTGGAATTTGGTTTTCTATATTAAGCTCCTCCAGCCACCATTAAACAAAAACAGCTTCTGCCTGAATTTCTCCTGACACCACTAACATCAAAATTCCTCATTCAGACTGATTAAAGCCAAAGTCCAGAATGCTCCTGAGAAGTGGAAAAGCAGGAAAGCTTATGGTAATCTTCCCTTCAATGGATAAAAAGGAGGTAACAGACTCAGCTCTACCTCAAAAGACACATTATTATTCCCAAAAAGACAATTACACATGAACCTGAACCATGAGGGACAGTATTCCCTTTGGAGGTCTGACCATGGTATGCACAAACAAACTTTTAATCCCAGTGTTAAGTCAGTTTTAAGTGAAAATCAATTTAGGTTCAAAAAATAAACCCACACAAAATCCCCACCCAACACTACCCCAGAATCCCAATTTTTCCCAAGTGCCAGCCTTGGAGGCAGCTTTACTGAAGCAAAAATTGCCACTTAAATACCTTAATGGAATTCATGGAATTCTCATTTCCATCCAAAAGCAGCTTAGCATAAATCCTGTGAAACACTGAGCTTTATGCTTGCAGCTTTTACTACCAAACTTGTACACAATTTGTATTATTTTAGGGAGTTTCCCCAAGTTTTAGGCTGTGTAGCTCCTTAAATATATCCACAATTACAACACCCCTTACTTGTGTGCAGCCACAAAATGCAAAGAGTAGATTTGGGTCCAGACATTGTGTTTTAAGAATATTTAGAGAACAAACCTCATTAAACCAGCCAGGCAATAAAAAGGCAATGCACTGGTTCATTTAATCTATTTCTCCTGAATCTGATAAAGTCTCAGATTTCAGATATTCTGATAGAACTCCCTCTCCCTCTCACCAACTCTGGTCAGCAGTTCTGGCTGGTAAAACACAACCAGGAACACACAAAATCAGTGGTGGTAGAATAAGGAACACACAAAATCAGTGGTGGCAGAATAAAACCAGAGGAACACACAAAATCAGTGGTGGCAGAATAAAACCAGAGGAACACACAAAGTCAGTGGTGTCAGAATGAAAGCACAGTAACACCAGGAGCAGTGGCACAAAGCAGAACCTGCTCAGGCAGTGCTGCTGTTTCCCACACCCATCCAAGCCGGGAAAGGCAGCAGGATAATTACAGATACACTGACCAACTGGGATTATTTGCATCCACTGCTCTTTTGGAGGTTTTTTTTTCCTGTTCCAAGTAAGGGCATGGAATAGAGCTGCAAATTCTGTAAGTTATTCATCATAGTCAGGCAGATTCAGCAAAATGGGCTTGTAAAGCTTTATATCCCATTAGTGCTGCCAGAGGTGTCCCAGCTCAGCTGAATTCCATGGGAATGTTCACACAAGAGGGACCAGTTCAGATTTAAGTGCAGCTTTGAACCCTCTGTGTAAATTCAAACATTTCTTGTCCATCCTCCAGGTAAAATCCTCACACCAGTTACAATTCCCTGGGTATGTGTGGGCTAGGACTGGGATGATCCTGACTTTGGGAATGCCTGGTTTGGGTACTGCAGAGGAGCCCCCAGCCTTCCCAAAGAGGGACCCCCAAAGGAAGATCCTCCCAAGGCCAGAAAAGCAGGGATCAAATTCAAACCCAAAGGAAACATGGATCCACGGGGGAATCTGAACCTGCCTGGGACTGGATGACCCTGGAGGTCTTTTCCAACTGCAATTATTTTATGAGTTCATTTACTCTGCCTTCCTTTTTACCTCCTCAGGGTGTCTTGTCAAGATTTCCTCCTTGTTGGCCCAACAGCACCTGGAAAAAGGCTCTTTTCTCCCATACCTCCACAGCACCCTGAGCATCATGCAGAGTACCTGGATGAGCTGGAGCAGAAAACAGCTGCTCCTGTGACAGGGAGTGATTTTTGTGCTGCTTCTGAAAGGCAGGTGCCCCTCACAGAGAAATGGCAATCACTGGGTGTGATTTGGGATTCAGGAAGCAATTCCAAGCAAAATGTCTGTGCTGTTTGCAGCCAGATCTCCCAAATCCAAGGAATTGGCAGATGAATAAGCACATTTTTAATGATGCAGGATGTTTCAGTAAAGGTTGATCATACCTGGCTTGGAGGGTATTGATATTGAGGGCACGTTTGGTAGTGGTACTGTCTCCGGCCCACTGATTTCCAGCAAGTTTTTGTCTAGTTCTTCTTGTTCTAGTTCCTCTAGCTCTGCCATGAGTTCATCCTAGGATTTCAAGGAGAAAAAAGAAAAAAGAAGGAACTTTAAGTTATATTTATTATCAATCAGATATAGCTGATCGCATTATTAAAGAAAATAGCACAAATGCACAGGGTCAGAGCGAAGTGAGGAGATGAGGAGTCTGATTCTGATGTGATTCCTGTACTTCATCTCTTGGAGGGAAAGCAGAGGAGGGAAGGGGAAATCCAAGCCCAAATATTCTCAGGTCAGGCCATCCAGACCATTCTGAGCATAAAGTCCAAGTCACAGCCACCAAGAACTGCAGGAGAGATTTCAGAGCCCAGTCCTGCAGCCAGGCACACACAGCATGCAGATCTCCAGAGAGAGATCCTGGGGGACATAATTCCTGCAGGGATTTCAAAGCCTTCACAAGAAGATGTGGTGCTCAGGGTTGGTGATGGGGCTGGCAGTGCTGGGCCAGTGGTTGGACTCCCTGACCTTCCCATCCCAGAGGATTCCATCATTCACTGGTGCAAAGAGAAGCAAATTAAAAACCATACCTCATCAAATTCCTCCCCAAATCCTACTGGCTTGGAGATGGCTGTAGAGATCTCATCTGCCAGCTCTTGCTGTTCTGCAATGTCCTGCATTAATTCATCTACTTTATCAATGTCCCTGGAAAAGAAAGGAAAGAATTCAGTATCAGCAGGCTCCTTCCCAATCAACACTGCATTTCCTGGCTTCTGTAGAAATGCCCTACCACAGTGACATTTCCAAGGCCCTTCCCCAAAATACACTTTGCATGCAAGTCTGGGTTTTATCCCCCTGGTCTCAACTCAATTAGAGATGTATTTTTAACTCTTCCCTGCAAGCTTAGCTCCCAGCAGTTATACAGACACCAGGGAGAGCATTTGTTCTGCATCACTGATATTAATAATAATTTGCTCTCTTCCCTGATTCAGCATTATTACATCCACAATATTTGCTTGTGGAGCAAGCACAACATTCCCATAATGCACTTTTACCTTTAATTATTGCTACATACACCAACTCCACTACAGAAAAACAAGTTTTAAGACCCCCCTTGAGGCTTAAAATTCTTGCTGTTACAAGATGGATCTGTAACTGCTGCAGGCTCCCATTTTCTTTAGACCACACTGGTGCTACCCAGCTTTTGGATAAATGTAGTAGTAAACTGAGGAAGCATCATATTTGTGTGTTTTGTTCAATTTTAGTTTGAAGTGAGAGCCTTTCACAAGAAGGTTTTGCTGCTCCAGCTCCACCTTTGGTTTGGAACAGCAGATCTGACAAATGCCAAACTACAGATCCCGTGGGAAGATGCAGGAGGGAGTGACTTACATGTTGTCATGAGCAGCTTTCATAGCCTTAGCAGCAAACCCCATGTTCTTGAGCACTTCAGTGTTGGTGTTGGCATTCTCCAGGGCTTCCCTCTGGAATTCAATTGTTGATAACGTGCCATCAATCTGTGCCAGCTGCTTCTCATACCTCTTCTTGCGCTTCAGGGCCTGCAGGGCAGCTGCACAGCAAAGGACAGGGTGGCACTGGTGAGCTCTGTGCCCAGAACAGCCCCTCACTCTTTGCACCAAGCGCTGCTCAGCACAGAGAGATATTTAGCATGTTCTGGTGTTTGTTGTCTACACAGATCACCTGTGCTGCCCAACCCTTGATTTGCCATCCTTCAAGGGTGGCACAGAGGTGGCTGCTGCCCTGTGGCTGTCACCTGTCACCTGTCACAGCAGGATGCCAGCCCAGACTCACTCCTGACACACCACAGACAGAGACCATGCTACAGCAAACAGAAACCTTCAATATCCAGGCTCATCCACCAAAACCAGCCTTGTTCACCTTCCCCCCCATCACAGGAAGGCAGCACTGCTGGTGCAGCTCCTGCCAGCTGAGATCTTTGTGCTGCTGCAGATCCCCCCCTCCTGCTGAACCCCTGCTCAAATCCAAGGAGAAATGTTCCCTCAGCTTTGCACTTAAACGTGAAATACACATTCTAAAAATGTTGGTATTTATGGATGTTTTGTGTTACTCCTCCTAGAAGGTGTTTACACAACAGCCTGAGCTGGGAGAAGCCTCACTGAAGGTGGTTTGAGCAATTTGCTGCTTGTGGGCTGTGCAGGAGGAGCCCCCCCAGGACAGCTCCCACCCCTGGCACCAGTGTGGGAGGACTGCTCCAACCTGCCCTACCCAGGGAGCAGCCAGCAGGTGACAACAGCCCACAGCCAGCTCATCCCAAGACACCTGGGCAGAAATCATGGCCATTCCTGAGACAGACAGGTGTGAAAAACACGTTCACTCTCTTGTAAAAATTTAAGTTGAATAAAGGACTTTTAAAAAGTTTTAAAAAGTTTAATAGGAGATAAAGATTATAAAGCAAAGATTATTAGAGTCAGTTGTGTCTGGCACTGAGCTAAGAGCACATTTGCTATTTTGGAAACACTCTTTATACCCAATTTTTACTGCACTAGTTTGTTACATATTTATAAACAATTATTCATAGTAAACTTTTTTCTTCAAATTAGTTTACATATTCTAAGAAGTGTTTAGTATAGTCCTTTTTCAGATTTGTTTTTTTAGCGCATGTGTATTCTTTGGCTATGGTTTTAGTCTATTCTTATTATAACTTCTGGTTTTGGGCTTTGGTCCATAATGTCTTTAGATGGTGAGTGTTGATACTTGGTATATCTGTAGTGTCTTCTTCATATGTTTACTGGATGTTATCTAAGTAGGTATTTTAACATAAGCATACTTTTATCAGCTATTTCACTACCATGTCTAAGCTTAATTAACAACAGAAATAAAAACTATATATTTATAGCAAAGTTACTTTAACACCACACATACAAAATCCATTTTAATATTTGTGAAAAGCCAATATTATAATAGGTATGTATAACCCAGGGAACACCAACTACCTTTACCCAGAGCTGTACAAGATGTGCTTAATGCCACAGCCCTGGCAGGGTCCACGAATGGTGGCAAATAAAAGCTTTACATCTTGCCATCTCTGAGAGAGATGCTTTCCTGCTTTCCAGAGCAGGAAACGAGGAGTAGGAAATCCTGACAAGAGACAGGTTCCCTTATCTCTCCTTGCAGAGGGCTGCTAACTCAGGGATGTGATGAATATGTTTATAAAGTGGCTGCTGATGGAGCCCACAGGCAGCCCAGGTGTTCTGGACTTTGCCATCCTGAGATGCTGACAGTCCTGCAAGGTAAAGTCCTAAACAGAGCTCCAGCTCTGCAACTGGTTATGAATATGCTGTATTTGGTTAATTTCAAATTAATGTGTTAGAAAACAAACAAAAAAAAAAAGCACTTTTTTATGGGAAGGCCCAGCTAAGGATGCCAAGCACACAAAGCAGCTCAGGATTATTTAGGAGAAGTCAGTAAAAACATCTCAACTGCTGCAAGAGAAGCCAAGGACCCAAAACAAACCACTCACAAACAGTGAGTGCAAAACAAACAGCACCTCTGCACTGACTTTCTCTCCAGGGTCAGTAAATCTGCCCAGTTTTGGGCCAGTCCAACATCCATGTGTGTGACAGGACTGAGAACAGGGGGTGTGCAAAGGACAACGTTTGATCTGCAGAATGAGGCACAACACAAACATCCCAAACATTCCAGCTTGATGCCAGATCATAAATCGATGAGCAACACATTGCTGGGATATTTAGGCTGGTTCATTCTGCCCTAATGGTTTCATTAAGGATATAGGAAGTTTTCTTACTCAGAAAGATTAAAAACTGTTAATAGCTGTGTTTATATAGTGACAGATGCTGGGGAAATGCCCAACAATAAGGGGATGTGAGAATTTTGTGCCTCATGGAGAATTACTAGCAAAAGCAGAAATTTTTTAAGCATTATATAACATTATACAAAGCCAAGTAAAGTGCTGCAATTTCTGTACAGCTCCCCACTCCAGCCTTCTCTGAGAACAATTAGAGTTTGCCTGCATTTCATGCAGAGTTTAAAACAAGCTGCTCAGACACAAACACTGCAGGGATCACTGTGAGTGATCACAGGATCTTATCAGGATCACAAGTTCTTATGAGGATTGTTGGGTAACCCTGTCCCTCCCATCCCCACCCACACCTCTCGTGCACCAGAACTGCCCTAAACTGCTCATGGATTTGTGGGATTTTCTGTTTCCCACCCCTTCAGACCAAGGAAAATATTCTTTTCTCCTCCCTAAGGCCAAAGATCAGGAACATACTGAAATCTTATGAACTGCCAGAGTAACATGTTTTTGTCAAGTTTTTATTAAAGCCAAAGCTATAAAAATTTAATCTGAAGGGAATTACATTGGCTTTTTTTCTCAAAAAAACCCATCTTTTCCCAAAATCAGAAATAAATAAGTGTTGGAACCCTGGTTGCTGAGAATTTTAGACTTTCTGTGCTGCCAGGCACTGACCCCCAAGAGAACACTGCATTTGACCTGAAACCATAGAGAAAACTTCCAAAATTAAAGAACAGAACTAAGATTATGAGTGGGTAGCTTGAATAGAAGTGTGTATATCACATAGTAGAAAACTTAAAGTTTTAGAATATAGTAAGATACATAAAACAAGATAGAAGTTTTAGGGTAGAGACCAGTCCTTCTTCTTCATAAATTTAAGTAGTATTATATAAGTAAATTAAAAAATCTACACTGCAAGCCACAAATAATTAGTTATTAAGTTAAAAATAAAATTATTTTAAGTGTCATTTCTTAAATAAAAGTTTATCCTTAAAAGACCTTATACAGACATACCTCTCCATTTTAACTAATTAAAATTAAGCACTACAAAATTCACAACTTCAGACCAAAATATAAATAAGAACTAATAAACATCCAAGTCCAAACAAAAAATACCTTCTCATACATTTAATCCCAACCTTAACAAAAAAAAAAAAACCACAACAAAAAATCCATTAAATAAGAACCAGAGACAGTGGGATACAAAGGTCCTGTAGCAATTTTAACTTATTAGAATTACGCACTACAAAACTCACAACTTAGAAGACTATAATATAAATAAGAACTAATAAACATCCAAGTCCAAACAAAAAATACCTTCTCATACATTTAATCCCAACCTTAACAAAAAAAAAATCCATTAAATAAGAAGCAGAGACAGTGGAGTACAAAAATGTCTATAGTATTTTAAGTTATTAGAATTAAGGACTACAAAACTTACAACTTATAAGACTATAATATAAATCAAAACTAATAAACAACTAAGTCCAAACAAAAAATAGATCCTCATACATTTAATCCCAACCTTAACAAAAAAAAAATCCATTAAATAAGCACCAGAGACAGCGGGGTACCAATGCCCTGTAGCATTTTTAACTTATTAGAATTAAGCACTACAAAACTCACAACTTATAAGACTATAATATAAGTCAGAACTAGTAAACATCTAAGTCTAAACAAAAAATACCTCCTCATACATTTAATCCCCCTCCCAAAAAAAAAATCCATTAAATAAGCACCAGAGACAGCGGGGTACCAATGCCCTGTAGCATTTTTAACTTATTAGAATTAAGCACTACAAAACTCACAACTTATAAGATTATAATATAAATAAGAACTAATAAATATCTAAGTCCAAACAAAAAATACATTTAATCCCAACCTTAACAAAAAAAAAACCGAATTAAAAAATGCATTAAATAAGCACCAGAGAGAGTGGGGTACGGATGCCCTGTGGCACTGAGCACATGCAAGAACTGGGTGTGTCTGAAATCAGAGTGGGACGGGGCCCTCCTCACAGGCTGCTATCACATCCAACAGCCATGGCAGAGGCTCTCCTCAGCACCCACACCCCAAATGATGCCTTTACTGCTTCCAAGGCAGTAATTAGAGGCAGAAATGCAGTTTACAGCCAGCTTTAATTGCTGTGCAGCTGCTTCAGCAGCACCTGGGACCATACACTCGGTTAAAAACATTTATCCCTGGCCAGCCAGAGTTCACTCACACCCTAGAATGTGCTGTAGAGATCACCCAGCAGGGTTTTCTAGAATCAGCTGATCTCAGCTTCCCAGCAGTGGGACAAACTCCTTATCTTGCACCCAAAAGCCATGCAGGATTTCCAGGGCCAGCCTCTCCCAGCAGCTCCTGCACAGGGCCTGATATGCAGAGTCCAGCTGGGCTGAACTCCCCTGGAATATCCCTGGCACATAAAAACCAGGACCAGGAGGACCATGGAGCATACAAAACCTTACTCTGCTAACCCCCAACAATGCTGCTTTTACAAAATACAGGAGTAAAAGGTTTGTTCATCAGTATAAAGCAGACTACAGTGATAATTTTATACCTTGGGTTCCCCAAAAAGACCCCCAACAGCTCTTCTGCCACAGCTTAATGGCTGAACTCACTCTGGATTATCCCTGGGACATAAAATCCAGGACCATGGAGCTTACAAAACCTTACTCTGCTAACACCCAGCAATACTGCTTTTACAAAAAAGAAATAAAGGTTTGTTCATCAGCATAAAGCAGACTGCAATGACAATTTTACACCCTGAGTTCCCCAAAAAGCTCTTTTTCTGTCACAGTTTAATGGCTGAACTCACTCTGGAATATCCCCCTCCATAAAATCCAGGACCATGAGGACCATGGAGCTCACAAAAACGTACTCTGCTAACACTCAACAATGCTGCTTTTACCAAACACAGAAATAAAAGGTTTGTTCATCAGTACAAAGCAGACTACAATGATAATTTTATACCTTGGATTCCCCAAAAAGACTCCCAACAGCTCTTCTGCCACAGCTCAGTGGCTGAACTCACTCTGGAATATCCCTGTGACATAAAAACCAGGACCATGGAGCATACAAAACCTTACTCTGCTAATACCCAACAACACTTGCTTTTTACAAAACATGGAAGTAAAAGGTTTGTTCATCACTATAAAGCAGACTGCAATGATAATTTTATACCTTGAGCTCCCTAAAAAGACTCCCAACAGCTCTTCTGCCACAGCCTGATGGCTGAACTCACTGTGGAATATCCCTGTGACACAAAATCCAGGACCAAGAGGACCATGGAGGATACAAAAACTTATTCTGCTAACACCCAGCAATGCTGCTTTTACAAAATACAGGAGTAAGAGGTTTGTTCATCAGTATAAAGCAGACTGTAATGATAATTTTATACCTTAGGTTCCCCAAAAAGCTGCTCTTCTGCCACAGCTCAGTGGCTGAACTCACTCTGGAATATCCCTGGGACATAAAATCCAAGACCATGGAGGATACAAAAACTTACTCTGCTAACACCCAGCAATGCTGCTTTTACAAAACAGAAATAAAAGGTTTGTTCATCACTATAAAGCAGACTGCAATGATAATTTTCTACCTTGGGTTCCCCAAAAAGCTCTTCTTCTGCCACAGCTCAACTTCTTCTGTCACAACTCACTCTGGAATATCCCCCTGAAATAAAAACCAGCTGCTCTAAGAGGGGATTTAACAACCCTCAATGCCAGCAAAAATATCTCATCATTCCATGGGCAGTTTTCACAAGGTAATAGCAAGAACCTGCCAATAAAGAATGTTTTCCACACCTCCTCCTTACCAGGCACACTGGTGGTTTAACTTGTAAGTCCAATGTGCAGCATGAATTGCAAGCACTTAAAAGATCCTCTAAAAAAAACAATCAGCAGATAACAAACCTCAGCTGTACTTTATCTGAATTGTAATAAAGCTTTCAGAGAATATATATGACTGAGGGAAAAGCAGTTAGATATATTTGTATATAATTATTATTATAATTGAATTAAAGGTAATATATTTAATACTACCTGGGTGACTTCTGCCATCCATCAGGAGACAGTGAGTAGGCTCAAAATTCCCTTTTCCATATGAAATTTTGATATATTAATTGTCTTTATTATCAGCTGTGATGGGGATGTTGGAGACAATTTTTATTCATAAAGATTAAAATGATTGCCCCACAGAGCCCTGACCAGTTAAAATGGGTATCAATAGTTTATTATCTCTTTTTCATTGGCAAAGGAATGTAAAATTTCTGTGTTAATGAACATCAGACTGTGATCTCTGCAGTTCCTTTTCACAGAGAAATTCTGACAAAGAAAACACCACATCCAAGAGAGGAATAAAACTGCAGCTGAGTCCAGTCACACCTGGGCTGGCTGCTTCAATTTCTTGAATGTAAAACCTGCCTAAAACTACATTCAAAGAACATTTCTCAAGCTTTATAACACTTAAAAACCTATTCCTTCCTCTGCTTTTTTTGTTTGCTTTGGGGTTTTTTGAGGGATGACTTGTCATTGATTGTTGGTTGGTTGGGTTTTTTTTTATTTCCAGTCTTTGATTGAAGTATAAAATACTGTTTCAATTGTCTATTTCTTTGAATTTCTGTGGTATCCCCCACTGCTAGAAATACCAGCAGAAGTTCTACACCTCCTGTTTGACCATGGAGATTCCCAAGAATGCAGGGTTTCACTGGGATGTCACCATGGCAGGTGACAGCAGTGACAAGCAGAACTCGTGTCACTGTTTCCAGTCACTCCTCCTGACTGATGAACACCCAGAAATGAAAAGAGCAGAGTCACTCAGCCAGACTCTCCTCTGTCAGCAGATCAGTCAGAAAAACATGACTGCTCACCCAGATAATTTCACTTTGTCCTCCAGAAATGCTATCTGTAAGAATGTGATGTATTTTGAATTATTTTAATCCGTGTATAGGCAAATTATTATTATTAAATGAACTGTTGTAAGTCTGATGATTTTCTTTGCCATATTTACAGCAGTTTGCTAGTCAAATGAGATGAATGTTCACTGTGATAAGCAGCTTGCAGGATAATAAAATATAATTTTACTACATGCTATTGCATTCAGAGAGGGAAAATTGACTATGAATGTCAGTGGTTTTGTTAAAAATCAACAGCCCTCCTGCAAATAAATATTCCTTACACACTGGTAGGACAGGCAGTGTTCCTGGGATATTTATGTACAGCAAAGCTGGGGAATTAATGCTTTTAAATATCATTAGCAGAAAAGAGTAGATCAGCAGATAAAAACCTGGAAGAACAAGGCTTTCTTACATAATTGGAACTTCAAAATTTGCTGGCAAAACCACATTTCAGCTTGAGAGGAGCAAAGAGCACTGGGAATAGAACTCAGGAATTTCACTGAATTCAAGAATACACCTGGCCAAGTTTCACTGAATTCAAGAATACACCTGGCCAAGTTTCACTGAATTCAAAAATACACCGGGCCAAGGTGGAAGTGTTGATGATGCCACAGGATTTGTCCCCCCACAGTGCAGGTGTCTCCTTCCTCTGCAAAACCCTCCCAAAATTCACACTGACACCTAAAATAGGGGTCAAAATTTTTGCCTAAAATAGAGAGGCTTCTCCTCTAGGGGAAAACACTGCAGTTAGTAGCTCTGATTATTCCAACTGAGGGGGAAAATAACTTCATCTCACAGCTAATTCTTGCATTCTCTCTGGCAGAAATGGCAGCAGCAGAGATGCCAGGGCACAGGGACAGCAGCAATTTGAATATGGCATGAGAGAGTTCCACAGCAGCCTCAGGAAATAATGTGCACCAAATGTCAGCCACACCAAAATAATAAAGAGTGCAGGAGCTGCAGAGGAGCTGCCCAAATTGGGGTGCCTTGGCCCCTTGAGCTGCAAGCCCAGGCACTAAATAGGATTGAGATAATCAACTTAATAGTGGAAGAGCATTTTGGACATTACCCTGTACATCCAGCTGTAATTTGCTCTGCAGAAAGAAGCATCTTTATTTTTGCTGCTTCTGAAAATCCCATTCCATCTTCCTGGCACTCGCCTGGGCAGCAAATTTCATCAGGAACAACATCCTGGCTGTCCTTGGAATGGGATAAACAAGGAATTGCCTGCCTTGCCTGCAGTCAGGAGCTTTATCCTGGGCAGCAACTGCTCATCTCTCACTGCTGAGATCCAGCAAACTGCCTACAGATCTCAAAAAAAAAAAAAAAAACTAAAAAGAGAATTGCCAAGTTATGCCCCAATAACAGATAAATGTGTCTGTGAGCAGATAAAAAGACTGCTGACTACAGACTGATCAAACTCTGATTTTTGCCTTGAGTAAGAACCTTTCTGCAGAGGTTTGACGGCTCCAGGAGTTGTTACACCAGGACTGCCCTCGTTGGTTCCATACAGAGGCATCCAGGCCATAGCAAGGATGGCTCATCCCAGGTGAGTCTCAGAACACAAAATGTCAGAAGTCCAAACAGCCAGGTGTGATTTTAAGCTCCAAAAAACCTGGTGTGATTTTAAGGCCCAAAAAACCTGGTGTGATTTTAAGGTTCAAACAGCCAGGTGTGATTTTGAGGTCCAAAGAAACTGGTGTCCCTTTAAGGGTGTGATTTTAAGGTGTGATTTTAAGCTCCAAAAAACCTGGTGTGATTTTAAGCTCCAAAGAGCCAGGTGTGATTTTAAGGCCCAAACAGCCAGGTGTGATTGTAAGATCCAAAAAACCTGGTGTGATATTAAGGCCCAAAAAACAAGGTGTGATTTTAAGGCCCAAAGAGCCAGGTGTGATTTTTAAGCCCTGTGGTGTCCAAGTGGCTGGGACACAGAGGTACCAAAGGATGGTTATAAATAAATATATTTATGATCCTGTGTGCAGCAGCAGCTCCTTTCCTGTGAGATCACCTCCTGAGAGCTCTGCTGCCTCAGGGATGTGTTCAGCTCTAAAAGCCATGATCCATGTTTGTCCCTGATGCCAGGGCCTGTCTCAACAGTGTCCTGTGCTTTTCTTTTGGGAAATGTGCACTTTTAGCAGAGAATCATAGGCAGAGTTAAGGCTTGGTGCTTCCCTTGTCTTTCTCTGCCTGTTTATTAAATTTCTAATAAAGTTTCCAAACCCTGCCTTCAAAGGAAGGCAACTATTCCCAGCTCAGAGATTGGGACTGATTAAAACAATTTCAATAAAGGACCCAAACCCAAGCAGAGAATACAAAGTTTTTGCCTTTTAAAATACAAGATTACAACTTCCTCTTGAGCAAAGCAGTGCCAGAACATTTAGTCTAGTGTGCAAGAGATGGAACAAAACAATAAACACTCCTGCTTTAAAAATCTATAAATGTATAAAAGAAACAAAAAAAACCCCAAAGAGATAAAGAAAAAAGCATCTGTAGAGCAGCAATCAGGGCTGTGATACAGCAACACCCAAACACAAGAGGAAGCAGCACTTTCACACCACCCTGGCTCTAATTCTCTGTAAAATAATCTCCAGGCAAGCCTGGGACAGTTTTGTCCAAAAAAAAAAGCTATAAAAAAAAAGTCATTAAAAATGTCATCAAAAAAAAAGGTCATAAAAAGTCAGTTTTGTCCCAAAAAAAATTTAAAAAAGGAAAAAAAAAAGTAATCAAAAAAAGGGTCATCAAAAAGAAGTAATAAAAAAGGGTCATCTAAAAAAAGGGCCATCAAAAACAAGTCATTTTTGTCAACAAAAAAAGGGGAAAAAATGTAATAAAAAAAGGGTCATCCAAAAAAAAGGGTCATCACAAAAAAGGTCAGTTTTGTCCAAAAAAATAAAAAGGTGAAAAAAAGTAATCAAAAAAGGGTCATAAAAAAAGTGATTAAAAAAGTAATCAAAAAAAAGGTAACAAAAAAGTCAATTCTGTCCAAAAAAAGGAAAAAAATGTAATAAAAAAAAGGGTCATCAAAAAAATAAAAAAATAAAGAGTCATCAAAAAAAGGTCATCAAAAAAGGTCAATTTTTAAAAAAAAAAAATTTAAAAAAGAAAAAAAATGTAATCAAAAAAAGTAATTAAAAAAAGAGTCATCAAAAACAGGTCATAAAAAGGCCATAAAAAAAAGTCAGTTTTGTCAAAAAAAAGAAAAGAAATGTAATTTAAAAAAAGGGTCATCAAAAAAAGTAATAAAAAAGGGTCATGAAAAAAGTAATCAGAAAAAGGTCATCAAAAAAAGTCATCAAAAAAAAGTCAGTTTTGTCAAAAAAAAATTTAAAAAAGGAAAAAAAAATGTAATAAAAAAAGGGCCATCCAAAAAAAGTAATAAAAAATGGTCATAAAAAAAGTAATATTAAAAAAGGCCATCAAAAAAAGGAAAAAATGTAATAAAGAAAACGGGTCATCAAAAAAAGTAATTAAAAAAAGGGTCAAGTCATCAAAAAAAGTCAGTTTTGTCAAAAAAAAATTTTTAAAAAGGAAAAAAAATGTAATCAAAAATGGGTCATCCAGAAAAAGTAATAAAAAATGGTCATCAAAAAAAGGTAATAAAAAAATAGTCATCAAAAGAAGGTGAATTTTTTCAAAAAAATTTTAAAAAAAGGAAAAATGTAATAAAAAAAAGATCATCAAAAAAAAGTAATAAAAAAAAGAGTCATTAAAAAAAGGTCATAAAAAAGGCCATCAAAAGAAGTCAGTTCTGTCAAAAAAAGGAAAAAAAAAGTAACAAAAAAAAGGGTCATCAAAAAAAGTAATTAAAAAAGGGTCATGAAAAAAATAATCAAAAAAAATCAAAAAAGTCATCCAAAAAAAGTCATTTTGTCAAAAAAAATTTTTAAAAAGGAAAAAAAAATGTAATCAAAAATGGGTCATCCAAAAAAAGTAATAAAAAAATAAAGTCGTCAAAAAAAAGGTCATCATAAAAAGGTCAATTTTTTCCAAAAAAAAATTTTAAAAAGGAAAGAAAATGTAATCAAAAAAAGGGTAATCAAAAAAAGTAATTTAAAAATGGTCATCAAAAAAGGTCATTAAAAAAGGCCATCAAAAAAAGGTCAATTTTTAAAAAAGGAAAAAATATGTAATCAAAAAAGGGTCATCAAAAAAAAGTCATAAAAAAGGCCATCAAAAAAAGTCAGTTTTGTCAAAAAAAAGGTAAGAAATGTAATTTTAAAAAAGGGTCATCCAAAAAAAGTAATTAAAAACGGTCATCAAAAAAAGGTAATAAAAAAATAAAGAGTCATCAAAAAAAGGTCAATTTTTTCAAAAAAAAATTTTTTAAAGGAAAAATAATGTAATTTAAAAAAGGGTCATCAAAAAAAGTAATTTAAAAATGGTAATCAAAAAAAGTAATAAAAAAAAGTCATCAAAAAAAGTCAGTTTTGTCAAAAAAAAGGTAAGAAATGTAATTTAAAAAAGGGTCATCAAAAAAAGTCATCAAAAAAAGTCATCAAAAAAAGGTAATAAAAAAATAAAGAGTCATCAAAAAAAGGTAATAAAAAAATAAAGAGTCATCAAAAAAAGTCATCAAAAAAAAGTCAGTTTTGTCCAAAAAAAACAGGAAAAAAAATGTCATCTACAGTGAGTCTTGAAGTTCAAATGAGCAAACCAGGAATGAGAAAGCGCAGTTCCAGAGACAGCTTTGTCCCACGCAGGAGCTGGAAGGAGTCTCAGAAATGCCGGTTCAGCCAAAACCATCCAGGCCTGAAGCTGCAAACCATTCCCTGAAATGTGATCCAGGCTCTGGCAGCAAAGCCTGCTCTGCATTTCCCAATTCCCAGTGCCACTCCTCAGGGTCCTGCAGGTCTTTGGGTGATGGCAGGGGATTGCAAAAGAAAGGGATTTCCAAATTAAATTACGTATTTTCTAAGGCTGCCTGAGTAAATTATCCTCTCTTACTCTTTCCAACTGCCACTAACTTTGCCAGTTAAAAATCTGCACCTTCTTTGATACACACATACAATTCTGGTGTGAAATGAGGTAATTATTCAGTATTCAACCAAAGTTTAAACTTTTAGGATGAGAAATGTGTGTTCCCTAAGGTGTCCCTGAGATCCTCACAGCCTGCAAACACTCTTCATGAGTTTTCTATTTTATTTTGTAATTGCTGAAGGTACCTTGTTAAAGAGAATTTCAGTGAAAACTCAGCATCTTCCTTTGAATCCCTGCCAGAAATGCATCAGGCTTTGCAGGAACAGCTCTTAAGTATCTCCAAATGCTGGTTTCTCACAGGAAAAAAAACAACCAACCAACCAACCCAGTTCCCTAAGCTGAACAGTATTTTTGTAATTAATTCACAAACTGAGAAGCTCCTACCCAAAAGTGGCACCCTTCAAGACCTTTTCTTGCTGGGGAATTCAAAGAGTGGCTGCCTGGGAATCCATGAGGCATTTTCCAGCCTTGGACCATTATTATTAGAGCCTTGCCAAATCTAAAAATTTCATTGATGCTGTCATAATATTTAGCATTTCTCTTAGCAGCCTGACTTCCCCAGATGAGATATTCTGGGATGTAAAAAGCACTTTTTTTTGAATGCTGAGATTCCAACACTGACATGGGAGGGAAAGCTGAGAACACAACCCTTTAGAAAGCCAAAAGTTATAAAGCAAATAAGACAAACCATATTTATATTTAAAATTTTGTACTTGACACAACCTCCAAACACTCCTGTGGCAACACTGCAGTACTTTTTTGAGGCTGAATTGCAGTTTTGAATGGCAATCCCATGTTCTGAGGCTGGGATCAGCTCCAGAGCCAGGCTCAGCAATAAATTCTGCTCCTGCTGATGGGGCTGCCAGGGAAGCAGTCCCAAAAAAGCCTTTCTGCCTCTCACTGTCCCCCCAGGACAGGGCACGTGCAGAGCCCACCATGGAGAGCCCCAGGGCATTTTCAGGAGGTAAAATCATCACCTTCACTGCAGATGCAGTTCCCAGGGAGCCCATGATGAAGTTTGCTTTCTATTAACTTGTTTTGTTTCATAACCAACCAAAATCACCTCCAAATGTTTGAATACCACTGATTCCTGTCACTCTGCCATTTCTCTTTTCAGTTCACAACATCTGAGCAACCTCTGTGCACAGAATCCCTGAATCTGGATGAAATCCTGCCAGGCCATGAGGAGCACACACAATGTGGGTGTTTGGTGACACTTTCACCCCACCACTGCACATCCCATCACATCCCAGGAAATGATACTGATCACATCCCAGAGATGTCACACTGGTTATTTGGACACCTCCAAACTTCAGAGGGCTTTCTGTTTGAGCTGTAGATGTAAATTACTATTAACATGTTTAATAGTTAGAAAATTAGAATTTATCAAGAAGCAGTTCAAAAAATTAAAAATATACAGTGCCTTTTATAAGTGTTTTGAGGGGCTAATGTCCTTCTTTTGTTTTCCAACATTGAAATAAGACAATTTATACAGTGAAATAAGAAGCTCAGAATAGGCTAGAATAAATAACACATGTGAAAATAAATTATTATTAACGTCTAAAATATTGTACTATCACCAAATTCACTGCCACCAGTCAAGAGCTGCAAGACAACAGCTGCCCACACAATTATCCTAAAACTCTGTTAGCTCCTAGAAACTGCTAATTGGCAAAGCTTCATCTCAACAGTGAACCCACAGCAGAGCTTTTACCAGCTGGGCTTCCACCTGGAAGGACATCATGGACAGAACTGCTACTGCCTTTGCCACAGCCCGGCACTGAGCTTCACACTCTGCTCTTCTGGGTCCCACCAGTGCTGGGCCACTGTGGCCACCCCAGTGCCCTTGGTAGTGGACACAAGGAAGGATCCATGGGATCACAGTGGTTTGGGTTGAGAGGGACCTTAAACATCACCCAGTGCCACCCCTGCCATGGCAGGGACACCTTCCATCATCCCAGGCTGCTCCAAGCCCTGTCCAGCCTGGCCTTGGGCACTGCCAGGGATCCAGGGGCAGCCCCAGCTGCTCTGGGCACCCTGTGCCAGGGCCTCAGCACCCTCAGAGTGAGGAATTCCTGCCCAACGTCCCACTCTGGCAGTGTGAAACCATTCCTGGTTATCGTGTCCCTCCATCCCTTGTCCCCAGTCCCTCTGCAGCTCTCCTGGAGCCCCTTTAGGCCCTGGAAGGGGCTCTGGGCTCTCCTCAGAGCCCTCACCTGTGCAGGTGAGCCCCCCCAGCTCCAGCCCTTCCTTCAGGATCTGGATCCCTGCTCCAGACTCTGGGGGATGATTCAGAGTAGAACCAACTTCCTGATCACCAGCTCTGCTGCAGCCTTGGGCTGTCTCAGGGAAAGGCAAAAAACCCCGACAACATTGATGTCTGGTCTGTTCTGGATTCTCCACCTGCATCCTGTTTGTTTCACACACTTTGTGCCAGGAGTTCCAGTTTCTTGAACACCTGGTTGCAAATATGACGGGAAGTCAAGAATGAGATTGCTCCAGCTTTTAGTTTTGCAAAAATCATCCATTTTTAAGCAGTGGGAGTAAATGACAAGATTTTACTTTAAACCCCACTCATGTCCACACTTTGCTGGCTGCAAAATTCAGGCCACAATCTGCTACCCAAAGTCTCTGGGACAAACATCACATACTCAAAAACCAGAAATGGCAATGCAATTTTGGGTTTTTGGGAGCAATAAGGGACTGACAGAGAGACCTGAATGATACAAATGCAAAACCCAACATATCCCAGTGCAGATAAACTCTCCACAACTCAGCATAAGTCTAAAAGAGGGTTAAACCAAATTGATGATTTGCATCACCTGCAAATTATAGTTTTTGAATTAGCCTAGGAGCAGGATTCAGTAATTAGGCCTGGAGTTTAATAAGATACTAGAATCCAACATCTAATACATTTGGAGAGAAAAAGTAATAAACACAAAGTTAGTAGCTGCAATCATGCCAGGTTTCCCTCCTGACAGGGTACAGGAACAGAGGAAGGATGTATTGCATCAAGTACAGTTACCAAATCATGTATTTCAGAATCACAGGGTTTGGGGTTTTTTTTAATGCCACTTTTTAAAGCAGTTTTTTCAAATGGTGTTTGTGAATCCCACCACTGCTGTTTTATACCTGAGAGTCTTGTCTCCAAAAACCCCTGCTAAACATAGGTAGGGTGAAATGCAAAGAAGATGATCTAATTAAAAAGAGCAATTATCGCTTTTCCCAAGGCAGGTGATGAATGCCCATCTCATTACCTCGGGGGAAGATGAAAGACTCAGGCCTGCACTGCCATCAATACTCCAGCACTGAAACCCTGGGTTATGGAGAAGCACCTGGAACTCAAACATCAATTTTGCTTTAGACTGTGACTTAAAACACAGAGAGGGCAGGCTGAGGGCCTGAAGATGGGCTGGAAGTGCTGCAGGACTCCCTACACAGCACCTGATGATTCATGGAAACAAAACCAGGGGCACATTTGATTCTGGGAGAACCACTTCTGCTGGCAAACAGGAGTTTTGAGCCACACTCCCCAAACCTGAGCCCTTGCAAACACTCACAAGGATTCACCCTCTGAATCCCTGCCCGTGCCCAGAGCTGAGGCTGCAGCTTGCCCTGCCTCACTGCCAGCTTTGAAGCACCCAGCCTTGCACACAGAACCACCCTGGCCCTCCTCCCTGCTGCCATGAGCTCAATAATGAGCCCTGTGTCCCTCAGATGTTATCACAGGTACTGTGATAACAGAGCTGCCCTCTGAGCAGGGACTGCTGCCAGCAGAGGCAGAACTGCCCTCCCTCCTCCTTCCCATCAAATTCCTGCCTCCCTCTCCCAGCCAGCTCCAGCATTTGTGTGGTTAAGTGTGGAAAACAACTTTTTTCTCTCTTTTTTTTTTTTTTGCTAAGAGTTGGGTTTTGTCTGGCTCAGCGAGTTAATCCAAGTCATGGTCTGCCCACACAAAGGGGAAGAGCAGCACAGAGGAACGGGCAGGGCCACTCCTGGAGCAGCCTCACTCAGCCAGTCCCAGCTGGACATTCCAGGCAGGGTCCCAGACAGGGGCAGCTCTGACACCAGAACCCTCCAGCTGCAGGGAAATCACATCAACAGACTGATGGGACAGCTTAAAAAAGGTAAAGGGATGTAAGGAGTTAATTTCCATTACAAACCATCACCTGAGGCAGCACTGAGAGCCCCAGGTGGGCCCAAAGTCAGGACTTCAGCCAAGCCCAAGTCCTGGTTTGTTTGGTTTTGGTGCTGGGTGGAGAACAGGAGTGTTCTCTCT
>NW_005054561.1:305928-310577 GCF_000277835.1 Geospiza fortis | reverse complement strand
TGTTTGCATCTATTTTGTGTACTTAGTGCTGGGGAAAAACCCAACATTATATTTATGTACAGTGAAAAGAAAAACTTTGACATCAGGAAAGAAAAACTGCTCACTGAGAGAAAATCCATGAAATGTCACTCTCCTGCTAAAGCCTCAATATATTTTGGCACAAAATTGGCTTTTCACCCATTGCACTGTTTGTAGCCCTAGTGTTAACTAACAGACAGGTAAGATCAGTGGCAGGCAGGCACAAAAGTGCATCCACTCACCCTGGATCTGAATGAGCTGCTTTTAACACTGGCACTCTAAAGCAGCACTGAGCTTCTCTCCCTCCTGTAATGTTCACACGGAGACAGAACTTGAGCTTCAGGTTCCAGGAGAAACAGACTCTGGAATTGTTATACCCGAGGTAGTCAGAGCTCAAGGCATTAACCCCTTGTTGTCTGTGTGCCTGTGCTATTCCTCTGTGTCCTAGGGTGACGTTATGATGCTTGTATCCCCCTTTGTGTGTTCTGTTTACGCTGGGTATCATGTTCTGTGCCTTCAAGACTGGCTCTGAAGAGTGAAAGTTTTGTTTGGGTTTTGTTATCAGCCACTCCCCCACAGCTGGTGGGACACAGAGATGGCGCAGTACATGGTGCTGCTTTTGCTTTTTGCTTGGCTTTTTGCTTTTGCTCATTAGTTAGTTTAGCTAAGCAGTCTGAATTTTCCCTGGACTGTTTCTTCCTTTCCCTTTTTTGGAACCCCTCGAGCCTGCTCTGGACTGGAACCTGGGAACACCGAGAGTTTGCACCTTGTGGCTGCAGCAGCTGCCCCAGCTGGAGGGACTGAGAACAGAGCGACCACCCCCAGAGAGACTTTCTGAATTTGTCATCTTTTCCAGAGCAGTGACAGAGTGGTGTCACCCAGTATTGTTCATTCTGTGTGCTGGGGGTGCTGTGCCTGTTAAATAAACAGGTTCTTTCCACTTTTCTCCGAGGAATCCTTCCCAAACCGGCTGGGGGTAAGGACTGTGTGGGTTTGCTTTCTGGAGGTTTTCTCCCAAATTTGCCCTAAACCAGGACAGTGAGGCAGCTCAGCTTTGCGTGATCAGCCACAGGAACAGAAACACCAGAGCAGCAGAGATTAGGATCAGCTTCAACTCCCCTGAAACTGAACCCAGAACCGTTGGAGTAGATGGAGCAGCTTAGTTTGTATCACGAGGTTTGAGCGCTGAGAAAACATCCCAGACGAAACAACAGCACGGACAAACTGGAGCGGAATAAAAGGAGGCAGCAGCACGGGGCTCCCAGAGCATCAGGCTCACAGCTGCACTCTGCTTTTGTTAGAGCAAAGTTGATTTTCAGGGCAGATGTAAAATGAGTGAGATACTGGCTGAGCAGCGTTCAAATTAGTCAGCACTGCTGCTGCTGTTGTGAGAAATTCATTGAGGAGTAAATCACTACTCACGAGGTAGAGTTGAAGTGTGGGAGGGTTTCTCAGAGGGGTGGGGACAAAGCCCAGAACGCTGTTTTCGAAAGATTGAACGTTTCCATGAGAACACAAAGCACAAGCATAACCCAAGTTCCTCCCAGAAGAGGGAAGAGTAATGTGCCTGTTTTCAAACAACCCTTCCAATGATGATTAATCTTGAGAGTTTTTCATCCCATGAACAAAACACAGCAAGCACATTAAAGCCATCACTGCTGCTCTCCCCAGCACACTCAGAACTTTTCATACAACATGAAAGCCTCCCATGCCAAGAAACAACACAGATTGAGTAAATTTATACTGCAAAGTTCCTTATTATAACCTCAGAACGTCCTGAGTTGTTTGGTTACACAGCCTGGATACCTTAAATACGGATTACAAAAAATACACACGTAAAATAAGTTCATAAATTAACAAAACCCTGCATGTGCTTGGGGCAGGCACAGGAACCAGAAGCCTCTAAATTTCTTAGATTAAGCTTTCCTTAGACTCCAGAAGTGCTGCAGGAATGAGTGAATGAGCCTTTGGAAAGCAGCTCACTTGGCACCTGAACAATCACCCAGTGTGCTGGGGAGCTGAGAATGTTTCCTTTTGTTTCCTCAAGTGTTCCAGACACCCGCCTTTCCTCTGGGACAACAAAAACGCCATTCCAGGTTTTCCCAAGGTGATTTTAAGCTTCCAGGTAAACTCCCCGCACCACTCTACCACCTTCTTCTGGCTGTCCCACAGCAGCTTCCAGGGCCATCAGCAGGACTGCCCAGCTCAGATCACCAATGTGCAGCATCCACAGGAGATCCTCCAGGAGCAGCAGGGATTCCAGAGTGAAGTGATTAAATCTTGGAGAACTAAGCCTAAGGATTCTCCAAATTTAATTTTTTAAAAGTTGATCCAACACTTAAAATAATCGCTAGCTAATTATCTCTCGTTCAATTTTACTTGAAAGCATTTTAACCATATCAAAGTATTTCCATTAAAATGACAGACTTTCACATATAAAACCAATATATTTTTATATTCAGTTAAAATATGGTTTCAAGTGACTTTGCATCAAAATCGCATAGATAATGGATTATAAACCAACCTAAGGTCAGAGAAAATCCAGTATCTGGATATCAAAAAATGCAATTTGTAGGAGCTCAGTATTGATGAACTCAGAAAAACTGAGTGTGTCCTGAGGGGAATTCACTTCCCAACAAGCCACAGACAATCAGCTGCCTTAACTCCCAGCCCGGTAAGAACAGTTGGCGTCTCAGTTCCAGAAATGGAAAAAGAGTGGTTTCCTTTTCCAGCAGAAACCCATCCCTGCCCTTCTCCTATTCACAGCTCCTTAATTACTCCTCAGGCTCCTGCGCTGCTGCAAGCCCTCAATTAGTGTGAGCCAGAGCCCCGCCGTGAATGGGCAGGTTTTCCTCCTTCCTCCACCTCCGAGGAAATTTAATCCCTCCCCTGGCCAGGTTCTGAAGGGCAGCAGACAGAGAGATGCCTTTACAGCAGAGAGACGAAGCTCAACAGAAAGTTTAGCAGTTCAAAGGCCCAGTGTGACCCAGGAGATGAAGAAACTGCAGAGCCACATTTTGGTTCTCATTCTGAGCTCATTGCCACAAAAACCACAGCCCAGGCTCACTTCTTAGAACTGCTGCAGTGTATTTAAATTAGAACTGACTTGGTTAAGCCTGAAGTCAGGCTCTGCTGAGGTCTCTGATAATCCCTGAGCCCTCATGAGCCAGCTCCATCCACGTCACCCACACACAAGGAAGTTCTGGAGTCTGCAAGGAGCTAGAAGTGCTGACTGAAGGAGTGACATGAAACTCCTGAGGGTAATTACTGCCAACGAGCCCTTGCCAGACGCGTGTTTGCAGCTCCCTGTGCCACAGGCAGAGCCACTCCTGCTCCTGCACAGAGAGGGCAACAACATCCACGCAGAAATCAGGATGTGCTTTCCTGGAAACTTTTACTGACCAAGCTAAAACAAGGAAGAAGTTGGTTTTCAGAGCACTGGAATATATAATGCAACAACTGCCTTATCTCTAGACATATCAAGCACTGCCTGGAAAACACAGCCAGACCTGTCTGGGGAAGTCAAGTTCCACCCGGGAAACAGCAATTCCATTAATTAACTTAAGAGTGTGTGTGGAAGAGCCTCTTGGAGGGGGCTGAGCAGTGGGAATAAACCCCAAAACAAACACTGCTTCCGAAAGAATGAGTATTTCCATGAGAACACAAAACAAAGGACAAGCATAACCCAAGTTATTCTCAGAAGAGGAAATATTAACTATTCAATCTATGTTTATTTTCATCAGCTCTTACCAAAAGTTCTGAGTGCGTTGGGGAGACCAGGAGCTACAGCCGGAATGTGTGTGCTGTTTGTTGTCTCTGGGATATTAACTTACCTATTTTACAGAAACCCTTTTAATGCTGGCCAGTTTTCTCCTAGAAATTCTTCATCCCAACAACAAAAAACAACCAACACACACAATCAGGCTGTAACTCCTGCCCTCCCTAGCACGCTCAGAACTTTTGGTAAGACGTGATGAAAATAAACACAGATAGTAAAGACTTTTGTGGGTTGGAATTAAAACCACCAGCAGGGTAAATCAAGGGCTGACGGCAGGGTGCTGCCCTGCTTTTCCCTTTCCTTTTCAGGGATATTTCCCTGAGCTCTCCCCACAGTGAAGGGCAGGAACAGCACGGAGGAGCCGAGCACTATCGCGACATGGGAGTCACGGGGGAGTGACGGGACTTCCACACGGGGCAGCCCCAGGGAAGGGAAGGGAAGGGAAGGGAAGGGAAGGGAAGGGAAGCTGTGCTCCCCTCACACTGAGGAAACCCGGCTGGGGCGGGAACTGCGCCGGGAAGGGCGGTACGGCCGCGGAGAGGTGGGATACCGGCAGTAGGTACAAAATAAAGCCACTACGGTATAAAAATAAAGGCTCTGGGTGTAAAACACAGCAGCACAGCTGCGTCTGCGCTGGCCAAGGCCCTCCCGACCTGTTGCCCGGGTTCGGCGCGGCCCGGCCCGGCCCCCCCCGCTCACCGCGCTTGTTTTTGGTGCCGTGCTTGCGGGCGGCCGCCAGCTCCTGCTCGATCTTCTTTTCCAGGAACTCCTGCTTCTTGCTCAGCATCTCCTCCGTGTCGCGGAGCCGCTGGATCGCCTCCTGCGGGGACGGGCCCTTCCCGCCGCCCCTCCC
>NW_005054561.1:300961-305511 GCF_000277835.1 Geospiza fortis | reverse complement strand
CAGGGAGCCGCGGGTGAAGCGTCACAGAGTCACTGGAGTTGGAAAAGCCCGGCAAGGTCACTGAGGGGTTAACCTGGGCCCGAGCCACACCGAGCGGCGCGTCCAGGCCTTCCTTGGACACTTCCAGGCACGGGGACTCCGAACCTCCCTGGGCAGACCCTGCCAATGCCTGATGTTAAAAACGGGCTATCAACAGTTTCTAACATATTTTTAACGCCTGACAACTTTTTCCATCAATAAATTCTTTGTAATAACCATCCTGGCCCAGCCTGAGGCTGTTCCCTCCCCTCCTGGCCCTGGAGTCCCCCCGGCTGTCCCCTCCCGGCAGGAGCTGTGCAGAGCCACAGGGTCCCCCCTGAGCCTCTCTTTCCCCAGCCCCTTTCCAGCTGTTCCCGGTGCTCCATTCCCCTCCCTGGAGACACCTGAGGTGCCCAAGTGCTCAGGGGAGCCTGCCCAGGAGCAGAGCCCCGTGTCAGTGCCAACCCCTTCCTCCAGCACCCATCCCCACGGCCGGGGTGACTCCCCTCTATGTACCCCTCAAGCCTGCTCCAGTGCTGAGATATTTACTCTTTCAAACTTCCTTTTCTGACGTGCCGACTGTACAGAGGCGAGTGTTTAACTCCACAATTACCAGCAGGGATGTTTCATGGGTGGTGACTCACTGTGAGCTCATTTCCTGGACACTTGAGGCACATGCTCTGAGCTGTGAGGGCAGCATGATGTATTCCATAATTTCACAGTATCTACAGACAAAATCCTATAAGGAAATTGAGTCTTGAGTACCTCAGCCGGCTGACAACTGGACACTTTTGACTTGTCTTTCTTTGTGTTTGGCCTCAACAACCTGTAAAAGTGATAACCCCCTCTCCATCTCCAGTCACAGCAGGGTTGTGACAACAGATAATTAATAACAGACTTTAGACAATAATAATGTTTGGCACTGGAAATCACCCAAGAAAATTGATCACTGCTTTGGAGCAGGGCTGGGATATCACACATCACATGGAAAAGAGGAAAAATGACCCAAACAAATGCTGGTTGGGTTAGAGAGCTTTTCTGTGCCCTGAAAAAGAGGGAAAAGCACTGCTCTGGGAAACACAAAGAATGTCCTACGTGGCAGGTGGGAGTTGAGCAAGAGTCCTGTAATGGCTCCTGCCCTGTTCCACCTCCCTGACACTGCAGGTGGGTGGGAAAGGAAAATACACAGAAAAAAATCAGAGGCTGATGGAAACACTGCCAGGGCAGGAAAGCTCCAGCTGACAGCACTGGAGGCTGAGAACAGGGGAGGGGATAGCTGTTATGTGCCCTTTGCTTCCTCCCACACAAGTGTCTGCTGTCACTGAGCACCACAGACCTTTGCTCTGATCCACTTCTCCCTGGGCATGGCTCTGGTGCTGGGGTTCTCCTGGGAACTTCCAGAAAATGCTTCCAAAAGATGCTTCCAGAGCTGGGTTTGTAAAGAAAACAGCAGTGCCCAGGTGTGCAAACCCAGGGCACAGGGAATATTTCTCTCTCTGCTCTGGGGTGCCCTGACCCCCAGGGCAGCACTGACTCTGACCCTCATTCATGGAGAAAGTTTCCCAGACTTCAAGACAGACTGGAATCCACAAAAGTGTGAAACAGATTGTAGAGAGTAGTGCAGGTGTATCACTTGGTGAGACATTGAGGTTTTGGGATTTTTAGTGTGTTGTGGATGGAAGCAAGATGGAGGGCACAGGGTGTCATCCTGGATTTCTTCTTCATGCTTCTTCTTCCTCCTTCTTCACGGATTTGGGGGGCACTTTGTAATGGGATAGAAAAGTCTGCATTGGGGGCTGTTTGGGATCAGTTATTGGGTTAAAAGGGGAAACAATCCAGGTGTCAGTTCTTAATTGGATAGTTTAGTCTTGAAAGACCTTGGAACAAGAGATTGTTGGCCATTTTGTGCCTTCTAATGAAAAGCTGCAGAACTCACCATGGTGAGACTGTTTTACTGATAAGGAATAACAAACACCTGAGTCCAAACATGAATTACTGCCTGAAGTGCCTTCAATCCAGACCCAGAGAACCCCACAACTGGGACCCCCACACCCAGGACATAGGGAGAAAACCAGTGCCCTGAGCACCTCTGATCCATCCCAGCCCGTGGGCAGGGCTGTGCCAGGGAAACAGAAACAGAGGGAATTTGGGCAGAAATCTTCCCTGCAGTAAATGAAGAGCTTGTAGACATCTGAGTTTGCAGGAGCTGAGGCAGCTGGGCAAGAGCAGGGCAGGGAGGACAGTCACTCTGAGGTTTACTCCAAGAGGACAACCATTTTGCTCAGGATAAAACTTGTTCTGGTTCAACACCACCCCATATGCAAACACCTATCAAACACCCAGGGTGGCATCTCTGAGCCCTGGTGTCCCACAGGTGTCCCACAGTCGTGTCAGGGGAAGTCCCCAGCCTTGTATCCCTCAGCAGTCACACTGAGCTGGGTGGCTCTGCTCCCATTGCCAGCGTAGCCAGCTGGGTGCCAGCATCCCACTGAGCTGGGGGAAAGCAGCATTTGGGAAGGGCAGGCCAGGTCTCCAGACAGATCCCTGCCCTAAAGCCAGTGCATCCTCTGGCAGTGCAAAAGCAGAGGCTGAGGGCAGTACAGGGGCAAGAAGCCTGGCAGGGCACTGGAATGCCCTGCCAATGGGAATTTTCAGTTTCTGGGTTTGGTGCTCCCATGCTGGCTTTGGGACTCCTGCTTAGGAAATCAGAAAAGCCAAGAGGACAACAAATGTCCCACTGACACCAGCCCAGACAGGGCTTGTGAGCTGGAGGAGCTGCACCACACAGCAGCACCCCAAAATAGACCTGAGTGCATAGGACACATAATGACACAGTGGGACAGAGGAGAGGGAAATAGGAAAAGTATATTTAGCCAACTATTTCCTGATCCTGTTCCCCTCCTGGGAGAGCAGGATAAAATAAACACTGTGGGTAAATAAACTGCCCTTCAAAGCAGACAGGAGCTTTCATAGAAGCATGGGCACACCTAAGGAGGAAGGACCACCTGGATGTCCCCAGCCCAGTTAGCTCATGCCAAGCACATCCACCCAGGGCAGGACAATCTGTGCAAACTGGTGATGAGGTCTCAGGACCTCTCTGCAGCCTCCTTCCTTATACTGAGTCAGATGATGGAATCAAGGAGTGGTTTGGGTTGTAAGGGACCTCAAAAATCATCTTATCCCACCTCCTGCCATGGCAGGGACACCTTCCACTATCCCAGGGTGCTCTAAGCCACGTCCAGCCTGGCCTTGGGCACTGCCAGGGATCCAGGGGCAGCCACAGCTGCTCTGGGCACCCTGTGCCAGGGCCTCACAGGGAACAATTTCTTCCTAATATCACATTTAAATCTTCCATCAGTTTGAGGCCATTCCCCCTTGTCCTGTCACTCCAGGCCCTTGTGAAAAGTCCCTCTCCAGCCTTCTCATAATCCCCTTTAAGTACTGGCAGTTGCCACATTTCAACACATCCCTGTTACCTCTCTTCCCATGCCTGTGCACCCCTGGAGCCTGGCACCTTCTCCACCCCCTTCTATGAGGCAGGGGCAAGACTTTTCCTTAGCCTCACTAAATCCTCAACAAGCCCTTCTCCCAGCCTCCCCTGGAAGCCCTGAGCTCCATTTCCTCCTGCCTCCAACAGCTGGAGGTGCACAAACATCATCAAAAAATGAAATGAGCAGAAAGTAAGTCAGGAAGTGAGTGAGCAAAGTGAACTGGTGGCAGACCAGTGCAGACTGTCACTGTGTGACAGTGTCCCAGGAGTGACAGTGTAAAACATCATTACACAGAGCACTCAGGGAGCACAGTGCACAGCTCTCTGCAAGCTGCTGGTTTTAAGATTTTAAGAATCAAGGAAGGAGACAAGAACACCTTGAGGTCAGACAATGGGCTGGATCAGACCAGTCAGACCAGTAATGCTGGGCTGACTGCTGCAGTGGCCAGAACAGGCACAGAGTCCCTGACACAGCCAGGATTTCCATACTCAGGACTGACTGAACCCTGCCAGGATTTCCATAGCCAGGACTGACTGAACCCTGCCAGGATTTCCATAGCCAGGACTGACTGAACCCTGCCAGGATTTCCATACTCAGGACTGACTGAACTCTGGATAAACAGGATGGGAATGCAGCAGTTTGCAGCCACAGACACCTCAGCAGCTCATCACACAAACTCACCTGGGAAAGCTCAGCTTGGCTTGCCCTACCTTGGAGCAGGGAGAAGCTGTGGGAGAGCAGAGCATGGGGACACAAATCCCAGCAGGCAGCAGGGATGAGCAGGTCTGGGTGCAGATCCTTCCCCTAAAGCCAGTGCATCCTGTGGCAGTGGAAAAGCAGAGGCTGAGGGCAGTGCAGGGAGAAGGAGCCTGGCAGGGCACTGGAGCAGGCAGCAGCACCCCTGCCTGCTCCCAGCCCTGCCTGGCTCCAGACCCACCCCTGCACAATGGGAATTTTCAGTTTCTGGCTTTGGGACTCCTGCTTAAAAAATCAGAGAAGCCAAGAGGACAACAAATGTCCCAGTGACACCAGACTTCCTTG
>NW_005054561.1:296522-300951 GCF_000277835.1 Geospiza fortis | reverse complement strand
ACAGACAGTGCTGACAAGCACTGAGCTGAGGGAATGTAGAGGCTGGGAAGCAGCAGGCAGAGCTTCTCTGCAGCACCTGGCCCAGAGCTCACACTGGGACATTGGCTCCTGGAGGCATCACAGGTTTCCTGTGTGACCTGGCCAGGTCACCTTACCCTGTTCACCCTTAGGGAACAAAGGGGTCACATTGATCTGCTCCCAGGGATTGACTCATTGATGTCTAAGGCACACAGAAATCCCTGGATCTGGGGAAAAGCCATGAGCAAACACTGTGGAGAGACCAGCACCGAGACAGAAGAGCCCCCCCCACATACACAGGATCTCACACACTGACTCCACAGGTGAGGTCCAGCGTGTTTATAACTTGTAGTACAGACACGGTGATCTTTCTACTGAGACAGACAGAGAGAAGATACCAGACAAAAGTCTATCAGGGTATTTCTGAACAGTGTTCCCAAAGGATCTCAGGATGAACTTGCTTCCACTAGGAAGGATGTTTGCTCTCAGAAGGGCCACCCAAATACTGGGCAATACAGTTTTTAGGCCAGAAAAACCACAGATGGGACAGGCTGTGATTTGCAAAGCCACCTGATTTCAGCAGCTCTGTTTGTTGCAAGTTTGTATGGTCCTTCTTCTTCCCTGATTCAGGGATCTTTGTCTTTCTTGCCCTAAGCTGACCCGTGGTACAGAGGGACAAGAAATAATGGAGCCACCCTCTTCAGTGCCTTGTAGGCATCGGTGGCCACCAAGCAGTCCTCTGCCCAAGGATGGGAAGAACCACTGGAGATGGAAGCCATTCCCTCCCATATCCATCTACCTCCCCAGAAGAGCTTTGGTCTTTTCCACAGGGATAAACTTGAGCACCAAGTGGGACAGTGCCAGCAGCAGCCCCCAGCCACACAGTGGCTCTGGGCATTGTCACTCGGAGGTCTGGATGTACACAGGCACAGCCAGCATGGTGCAGGGCCCATCTGAGGCCGTCTGCAGCTCTGTCAGGGCCAGGTTGGAGCCCATGCTGTTGGGCTGCCCAGGAACCAGCTCAGGGTCTGCAGTTCCTGACCCACCAACCACGATGGACAGGACAGCGTCCGACTCCTGGAAGGGCTCCTTGTTGGGGCCCCCCTCGGGGGAGCTGTCCCCGGCAGCGCCGTCCTTGAGCTCGGGCAGCCCCAGCGGCAGCCCCGCCTTGCGGCCCCGCGCCGCCCGCTTCTTCTGGGCCTTCCTGAGCTGCAGCTCCTTGTCCTTGGGCGGGCCCAGGCCTCATGTACGTGTGGCGGGTGAAGCCCTTGCTGCACGTGGGACAGCGGTATTTGTAGTTGCCGGTGTGCGAGCGCTGGTGCTCCACCATGTGGGCGCGGCGGCTGAAGGACTTGTTACAGTACTGGCACTTGTGGATCTTCATCCCTGCACACAGAGGGAGCCAAGTTACACCCAGCCATCCCCCCAGGGGGACAGCTTTGCCTCCTCCAAGGAGGTGCTCCCTGATCAAAGGGAGGAGATATTGTGCCACACACAGTAAAGGGTGGGTGGCTACAGCCTCAATGTCTGTGTTTAACCATACCCACTTGTGACTTTGTAAAGTCATAAAATGTCCTGAGGTGGAATGGACCCACAGGATCATCCAGTCTAACCCCTGGCCCTGCCCAGACCCCCCCAACAACCCCACCCTGGGCATCCCTGGCAGCTCCTGGAGCTCTGGCAGCCTCGGGGCCGTGCCCATTCCCTGGGGAGCCTGGGCAGTGCCAGCACCCTCTGGGGAAGAACCTTTCCCTGATCTCCAGCCTAAACCCTTCTGACATAGCTCCAGCCATTCCCTGGGTCCTGTCACTGTCACAGAGAGCAGAGATCAGTGCCTGTCCCTTCGCTGTCCCTCAGGAGGAAGATGCAGATTGCAAATAAATATTCTTGCCTCAAGTAAGAGCATTAAAATAGTGCCAGAAAAACATGTCAAGTTAATTGTGATGAAAATGCAAAACAATCTTGAAGTACTGTTTTTACCAAGTATATTTAGTAAATAAATTTTCACTTTTTTTCCTCTCCAAAATATGGCAATGTACAGTCAGAAAGAACCCATGACTGCACTATCAGCCCATCCCATCTGCTCCCACTCTGTAGGGCTTTGGGCACAAGGAAAGATGTCCAGTTTTACCCCAAGAGATAAAAGTCTGATTGTTGCCCTGGGGCATGGGAATAAATTATTTGTATTTATTGTAACTGGGAGCATCATTTCTAGAACACAAGAAGGGAATCAAATCCCATGAAATTTTCTTTTGCAGGTGAGATGGGACTGGGGAGGAGTGGACAGAGCACTCTGAATATTCACTTGATAGCAAACAGACCAAATAATGCAGCTCAGCTCCTTAGTCTCATCAGCAGGTCTTGCCTACAAATTATATTGTCTTAGAAACCAGCCCAAAGTTTAAACATAACCCTGAACAGACACTCACTTAAACAGGCCTGCAGCAAAACAGAGAGAAATAAATCTAAAGCTAGTAAATTATTCTTATTTCCCAGGCTTAATCCTTCTGTCACATGCTCCTACAGCACCACAGGGAATCCCAGTGACTGCATTCCCAACCACTCACCTGAATGGGACAGAATGTGAGCCTTCAGCTTGTCAGGCCTGTTGAATTCTTTATTGCAGCCTGTGTGGCTTCTGCAACAACAACAAATGCTGGTGAGATGTGGGAACGAGCTGAGGAGCAATGCACAGACAGATCCCAGATCATAAGGATATCCATGACCCTTCTCCTTAGCAGCACCTGGATGTTTCTCTTGGTGCAGCCTCAGCAGGAGTTCCACCATTTCAGCCTTTCTGGGGAGGGGCAAGGACTAAAGAGGCTGCCACAGGGACATGTGGCTTTTCCTAAACTACACATGGTCTGTGTCTCACTATGAATGCTCTAAAATGCAGCAGGTTCAAGATCCCAGCTGGAGACAGAAGCATTTTGGAAGGAGGTTGGTTGGAGCAGGGAGAAGCTAGTCAGCCTTAGCTATCTCAGAAAGTCCATGGCTGTGCCATGGATTTGGGACTGCACCTTCCAAAACTCGATTCCTCTGGTTTGTACGTTAGGTCCTATGTTGTCACATGCTTTTGGATGTGACAAAATCATGCCACATGATTTTGTGACAGTGAGTGAGAGCTCATCATCCAGGGAACCTCTGTGGTCAAATAATGCTCCTTCTCTTTCTAGTGTTCCCCCAAGCCTGCCATGAAGGCAGAATTATTTACAGGGCTGATGAAGCAATGAAATGTGGCCCTACAGGAAGTCAGTGACAAAGAATCGAGACTCTTGGGTTCCCAGTTCAACAGCACACAGCATTCCAACCTCCCCAGGCAGCCTGGGAGGTGCCACAGTGTCCCCTAGGACACCTGCAGGACACATTTCCCCCCTCCCAACCCCATTCAGATATGCTGCCATGTGCAGACACACTACGTACGAGAAGGGACATTTGTATTTCTTGAAGGGCTCGTGGATGAGCATGTGGCGCTTGAGCTTGTCCTTGCGATTGAACGCTGCGTCACACACCGAGCACTTGAAGGGCTTCTCACCTGGGGAGGAACAGAGCAGGCCTCAGGGACACTGCAGCCACACAGGCTGCTCTGGCCATGGACAGGCCAGCTGTGCCACACTATAAACTGCCCTGCCTTATGGATAAATCACACAGAATTTGGTTGGAAAAGACATTTGAAATCATCAAATCCAACCTATAATCTAACACCACCTTGTCAACTACACCATGGCACTGAGTCCCACATCCAGCTTTTCTCAAACACCTCCAGGGATGGTGACTCCACCACTTCCCTGAGCAGTCCATTCCAGTGCCCAATCACCCTTTCTGTGAAATTCTTCCTGATGTCCAGCCTAAACTTCCAGCCTAAACTTCCCCTGGTCAAATTGGCACAGCTTTATGCTGTGTCCTCCTGTCCTGTTGCTGGTTGCCTGGGAGAAGAGACCGACCCCTACCTGACTACAGCCTCTTGTCAGGGAGGTGTAGACAGTGATAAGGTCTCCCCTGAGCCTCCTTTTCTCCAGGCCAAACAACCCTAAATCCCTCAGCCACTTCTCAATAAAATAATAAATGGATGGGCACAACCTGTGCTGCACACTGCTCCTGCTCTCCAGGGCCAGACTCCTTAGCTCTGCCAGCACAGCAAGTGGGGGAGCCCTGTGTCCCCCATTTCTAATGAGTGCAGTGCTGAACCAAACCCACTGATCTGAAACCACGTTACTACAAATAACTCTGTCACTCCTGCTGCCAGGGCACAGAGGTGGGGAGCACTGGCAGCAGGGGAGGCGTACCCGAGTGGATGTGGGCGTGCAGCTTGAGGTAGTGCTCCCGCCGGAAGAACTTCTTACAGATCTGGCACTTGAACTTGCTGCCCCCGCCGTGTGTGGGGATGTGGCGGGGCGGGGGGGGCGCGCAC
>NW_005054561.1:286411-296143 GCF_000277835.1 Geospiza fortis | reverse complement strand
ACACCTGCAACACACAAACACAGAGATCAGGGGACACCTGGAACACACACCTGCAACACACAAACACAGAGATCAGGGGACACCTGGAACACACACCTGCAACACACAAACACAGAGATCAGGGGACACCTGGAACACACACCTGCAACACACAAACACAGAGATCAGGGGGACACCTGGAACACACAAACACAGACATCAGGGGGACACCTGCAACACATAAACACACACCTGCAAACACAAACACACATACCTGCAACACACACAAACACAGAGCTCAGGGGGACACCTGCAGCACACAAACACACATTTGCAACACAAACACATGGCTCAGAGGGGAACACCTATACCACAAACACACAGCTCAGAGGGAACATCTGCAACATACACACACAGAACTCAGGGGGACACCTGCAACATACAAACACAGAGGTCAGAGGAAACATCTGCAGCACACAAACACACACCTGCAGCACACAAACACAGGGCTCAGGGGGAACACCTGCAACACACACACACCAGCAACACCCAAACACACAGCTCAGAGCTGGCACCACACACAGGACATCACAGAGCTAGCACAGAGTGTGTAGCCAGGATAAAACACATAAGAATCATGGAATGGTTTGGGTTGGAAGGGACCTTAAAGATCAACCAGTCCTGCTGCTGTAAGCAGGGGCACCTTCCACTATCCCAGGCTGCTCCAAGCCCTGGCCAACCTGGCCTGGGACACTGCCAGGGACGGGGCAGCCACAGCTGCTCTGGGCAACCTGAGCAAGAAGCTCAGTCACTGCTTTCCCAGGAAGGATGCACTGTGAAAACCTTCAGGATTGTATAATGAAAGTATAGATAGGGCTTTAAAAACAAGCCAACAAAAATTTGAAACAGAAAAAGTGTCAGAACTTTCTTAAGAAGCACACAAGCTGAAACCTTGCTGTCAATTATGTAACACTGTGCTGAGCAGCAGCATCCCAGAAGGATGCCCAGCCTCCCACCAAACCCAGCAGTAGGATGGGCTGGGCGAGGATCCCCAGCAATTCCTACCTTCCCCACAGAGTTAACTTCACTTTCTGAAGTGAAGCTTCATCATAATCTATCCAAGGCTCCTACTTATGGAGCTGAGGGTTCCTGTCCCCCTCAGAGCCCTTGGTGTCCAGGCCTGGCTCAGCAGGCCATGCTGACCATCCATGGTCAGCACTCACCTTCTGGCAGTGAGGGCAGGGGAAGTTGTGCGTTGCTGTCTGCAGATGGTGCTCCAGGGCTTCTGGGGTGGAGTATTTATTGACACACTTCACACACCTGCATGTGGAAAGGACAGAGCCTGTGAGCAAGGCTACTGCAGCACACCCCACACCACAGGCACACCTGCCCAGCCCAGCCACCTTCCAGGGTGATCTTTGACAGGACTGATACACAAAATAACCACTCAGGTGCTCTAAAACCTCAGCAACCCACGTGCCAGTTCACACTCACACTTAGCATCCTTCAGAGAGGGAGATGCTGGAAAACTGGGTGGAGAAGCCTTTAAATACCAGTGCACTTGCCACAGGCTGCCATGGGAGCAGCCAGACTTGAGCACATATTCCACACTGCTTCCTTATGGAGACAAGCCTTAGGTAAGGACTTCACTTTCCTTCAAACACCTCCTCCCATCTTCACTGCTTGAAGACATCAGCCCCCAGAGAAGGAGCTGAGAGTGGGAACACAGGATGGCAGGGGTCACACATCCTGCCAGTGCTTCTGCCAGAGGGCTCTGCCAAAGCTGACTGATAGCAGGTACTGGGGACAGGCACCATCAGCAGTGAGGTCAGAGGCACTCACGCCCTGCTCCTGCTGTGAAACCCCTTCTCCCTAGGTCAGACTAAAACCTCCTCAAGCTCAAGCAAGGTTCTGATCTCAGGGATCCCCACTACCAAGCTGTAGAACAAAGCTCAGTAGTGCAAGGATAACTAGAAACCATGGTCTAGGCAAGAATTAGCAGATATTTATTCCATGAAGTTCCTAAGTGACTCCAGGATCTCCTGGGCTTCCTACTTCCCCTGAACATATCCATGGGCTTTCCAAAAGCTATGTAGAGCTCTTTGTGGAACTCCTCACACCTTCCCTCCACAGGAGCAGAAAACCTTTCCAAGGAACAGACCCTTTTGCAGCAAATGGATAGGAAACTTTCTTCTGGGCACGGCTTCTACAACTGTTCCAGACTGCAAGGCAAGATGCATTCTATTACCATCTGCATGGCAGTTATCTTCTGTTCAGTGGGCAGTTTCCCTTATCTCTGCCACACCCACTCCTCCCTCTGGGGAGGCCCCTGCTGATAACAGCTATTGAATGTCCCTGCATGGCTGATAAGAACTACAGCATCCCACTGGGAGATGGGAGCCCAGAGGGAGGAGCCAAGCATTCCTACCTGGATATAATCTGGAGATTCTGGAACACCCGCACAGCTTCTCCACTGGATTTCCCAGAGGAGCAGCAGCTGCCTCTGCCACTGGATCTTCAGAGGCAGAGACTGCACCTTTCTCCAGGATCCCTGCTCCAGCAGAACCCCCCCTGACACTGCAGGAGGGCTGAGCCACAATTCCAATGGGACTGCTGCCAGCACCCTGACCCACAGGGTGTCACGTTGGGTTCTGACTCTGGCAGTGTTGTTTTAGTTTACTGCATTGTTTATCTTTTGGTTTTCTTCCCTATTAAAGAACTGTTATTTCCTGCTCCCATATTTTTGCCTGAAAGCCCCTTAATTTAAAATTTATAGCAATTCAGAGGGGTGAGGAGGGTTTACATTCTCCATTTCAGGGGAGGCTCCTGCTTTCCTTAGCAGAAACATAGCTTTCCAAACCAAGACAACAACCCACAATCCCTTTGCTGCAGGCAAAGAATCATAGAAAACAGGCTGGGAAGGGCTTCCCTGGGTCTCTGACCCAGCCTAGGGCAGGTTCAGCCATGTGTATTTGTCCTGGTTTAGGGTCCTGGTTCCCTAGGAACTTCACTGCCTGCCTTCACTGTCAGAATCAGTCTTAAAGGTGCAAAACTTATTTCTGGGCTAAACAGATGAATGGGGATACAATTCAGCATCATAAAGTCACCCCAGGACACCATCTCACTCTTGACTGGTGATAAGAAGAATTGCAGTGATGGGATCTTCCCACATAAGCAATCCCAGCTTTTCACTGTCATTCAAAGAGACTCCCTGAAGCCATGATATTTTCTGAAAAATCCCTTTGCCAGGATTTTTCTCCTGAGAAGCTGAGAAGCCTCAGAGGAAAAGAAAAACAATGATTATCTGCTGCTGTAGAATGCAACAGGCGCATCTTTGATTGGTCTTATGTGGTTGTTTCTAATTAATGGCCAATCACAGTCCAGCTGGCTGGGACTCTCTGATCAGTCACAAGATTTTATTATCATTCCATTCCACTTCTCTCCTTGCTAGCCTTCTGATGAAATCCTTTCTTCTATTCTTTTAGTATAGTCTTAATATAATATATATCATAAAATAATAAATCAGCCTTCTGAAACATGGAGTCAGGATTCTCATCTCTTCCCTGGTCCTGGGACCCCTGTGAACACCACCACAACTCCCGGCATTCCAAATGACTCCCTGCATTCAAAGTGCTTGGCCTTTGCAGTCTGGTGGAGGGAACCCACCCCCTGTGTCACCTGGGTGTCCAAAAGCACCACAGCCACAGGGCCCCCTGTCCCCTCTAAGGTCCCACCAAGCATGCTCTGCACCCACTCACTCCTACAAGCCTTGTGAGCAGCGATTGTACTGTACTTGTACACGGCCATGTCCTTCTTGGGGCTGTGCTGGGGCAGCAGGCTGTGTGAGTACTGGTGCACGCCCAGCTCGTACAGCGAGGGGAAGTCCTTGCTGCAGAGGTGGCAGCGGTAACTCAGCTCCTCCTGGTGGCTCTTGATGTGCTCAAGGAAGGACTCCAGCTTCTGGAAGGTCTGGGCACAGGTCTTCACCACACATTTGTATACCTGGGGGAAGGGAGAGCAACTGGAGAGGCTCACCATGGAAACAGGCAGGGAAAGCCCTCTGCCAACAGGCAGAAGTGCCTTCCTTTCTGGAAAGAAGCACAGACTGTCAGGGCACACCCCTGAGAAAGCAAGGTGGGACAAAGGGGTGTTGATGTGAGGGCCTGAAACCACTTGAGTGGGTGGGACCACAATACCCCGAAGTGATTGTCCCAGGACCTAAGAGCTGCCACTTACACTGAAAATTTTGGACTTCACAGAATCATAAAGGTTGGAAAAGACCTCCAAGGTCAGTGAGTCCAATCTTTGAGAGAACACCACCTCGTTAACTAAACCACAGCACCAAGTGCAGTCAGTTACTGAACACTTCCAGGGAGGATGACTGCACCAGTTTCCTGGACAGCCTAGTGCAATGCCTGATAATCCTCTCAGTAAAGCAATTCCTTCTGATGTCCAACCTGAACTTCCCCTGGCACAGCTTGAGGCTGTTTCCTCTAGTCCTGTCCCTTGTGGGAACAGAGCCTGACTCCCCTCTGGCTGCACCCTCCTGTCAGGAGTTGTGGAGAATGAGGAGGTTCCCTCTGAGCCTCCTTTTCTTCAGGCTGAGCCTCCCCAGCTCCCTCAGCCCCTCTCCTCTGCCTTACTCTCTAGAACCCTTCCCCAGCTCTGCTGCTCTTTTGTGGCAGGCTCCAGCACCTCCATGTCTTTCTGAAAGTGAAGGGCCCAGAACTGGACACACTTCACTTCTTTGCTTCCTCTCTAGCCACCCAAACCTTCTTTCTGAATTTCTCACTCAGTTTTCAAAGGAGTTTCCAAAGCCACCCAGCCACACAGTTACAACCCTGAGAGTTGAGCTGCATGTGAAGAACTGGCAGCTCTACAGATCAAAAGGCTCAGGTCAAACCCTGAAAACACATTATATGGAGCCAATCACAATATTGCCACCCAGCCAGGCACCCTCTGTCCCTACCTGCTCATTCTTGTGCTGTGTCATGTGTGACTTGAGCTGGAAGTAGGTGTTGAACTTGCTGGGGCAGAACTGGCACTGGTAGGAGCTGTCAATGAGGACAACCTGCTTGGCCTCCAGCTTGGCCGCCTCGCTCTCCTCCAAGGGGCTCAGCTCCTGGGCCGGGGGCACCGCGTTCCTGGGGGGCAATCCTGGGGAGAGAGAGTCCCAGCCTGCCATGAGACAGCTCTGCAAGCTGCTCTGCAAGCCCCATGCTGCCAGCACACACCAGGTCAGGCCCTCCTCCCTTTCAAAGACAGGCTCTTCAGATCACATGAATCTCACTAACAGGGTTGTTTAAAATTTGTTGACAGATTATTAAGGGCTCTGACCCTTCCATCTTCCCCTCCCTAGCCCATTCTCTTTTTCCAGGGATATAACTGTGCTCTGTGGAGCAGTCAGAAAAGGCCTCCTGTCACAGACATGAAAAATTCTTTCGATAGGATTTTTTCTCCTGAGAAGCCGAGAGGCCTCAAAAACAAAATGTAAACAATAATTATATGCTGCTGTGGAATGCAACAGGTAGATCTGTAATTAGTGTCATGTAGTTGTTTCTAATTAATAGCCAATCACAGTCCAGCTGTCTCAGACTGTCTCAGTCAATCACAAACCTTTGTTATCATTCCTTTTCTATTCTTAGCTAGCCTTCTGATGAAATCCTTTCTTCTATTCTTTTAGTATAGTTTTAATATAATATATATCATAATATAATAAATCAAACCTTCTAAAACAGAGTTAATATTCTTGTCTTTTCCCTCATCCTAAAACCCCTGCAAACACCACCACAGCCTCCACCAGTGAACCAGCGCCAGGAGACAGGAGGTAAGATCCAGCCAGTGGTTCACAGTCCAGGATGCATACAAACAGAGTTCCAGTTGTCCTAGACGTGACATTGCCACTGCATTCCCTCCCCTAGATGCCACCAGCAGAAAAGGCACCCAGACACCAGCAAGGAGCTCTTCTCTGCCTCAAGTATTTACAGGTGGCCACTGTGGGCAGATCCAGACCTGCACAGTGCAAAGCCAGAGCACTGGGCTATCCTAAACCAGCAGCTGTGTGTCCCCTGGGGCAGAGCTGCCAGGTGTGGCTTGTGCACTGCCAAAGCTGTACTGCCAGGGAGTGAGAAGGAGAAGACACCTGGCCCTGTTTATGCACATACTGGGACAGAGTCTGGAGCCCCTGTCTCCAGCAGCACCTGAACCCACCATGGGGGTATAAAATGATGCAGCTTCCAGCTGGAGCTGAGCAAATGCCTCTCCTGGTGTGAGATGCTAAACACTACCAAGGAATGCAGACAGCACACACAGCTCCTCTCCCTCCCTGTGGAGGTGCAGAGACCTGCAGCCTCCTCACACCAGTGCTCTGCCCCACACACACCGTGCCCAGGTACCACACCTGTGTTCTCCTCGTCCTCAGGCTGGCTGGGGTTCAGGGCCATGACCTGCACAGTGATGGAGTTGCGGGAGATGGTGCAGCCCAGCCCTGGAGGCCACACCTTATGGGTCTGCATGTGCTTCTTCACGTTGGACTTCTGGGCAAAGGCACGACCACACACGATGCACTGGAAGGGCTTCTCACCTGTGTGACTGAAGGACAAGGTACCAGGTCAGCAGTGGTGGAGACAGGAGGCAGCCCCCAGGCACAGCCTGTGGGGGGACAAGGACAGTGTCCCCAGATCTGCCAGCACTTGGTTTGGCAGATCACACCTGGACCCACCAAACAAGGCTTTGAGACCTCATTCACCAGAGGAGGTGCATTGTGAGAGGCCTGGGGAAATGAGGCTGGTGCACAGACAAAACACCTGTGGTCTGGGAATGACAGGGGATCAAAGGAAGAAGCAGGAGAGGAAAACAGATCTGCAGCAACATCAGGGTCCCTGCACAGACCTTGGGGACTTCATCACTTTCTTAAGGTTACAAGCTTTTCCTTCCCTGTCACCCTTCTCTCTCCTGCATACATCTTTTCTAGCTTGCAGCCCCCGTATCTGCCCAAATGCGCTCTCCTTTGTCCACAGCAAAAAAGGTTTTTCTACTCCGCCCTTCTGCTTCAAGAGAAAGTAAGAGTCCAGGCTGGGAAGAGGTGCAAAAACCACCACTTGTTCCTTCCCATCAGTTCTGAGTCCAGATGACTCCACTGAGGGAAAGAACTCTGCAGATTTCAGCTTCCTCCTGCCAGGGAAAAGCTCTGTGATTAGAGCTCCCTGTACAGACACCGAGCTTGGCTTACACTTTGCTAACAGCAGCAAACAGGAAGGCTGCAACTTGCTAGGGAGGGAGAGGAAAGGGAAGGGCAGAGGCAAGCAGTGAGAATGCTGCTACTCCAGTGATCAGACAAGAGGTTTGGCTGTCAAGGTCTCATCAACAAGGAAAATAAGCCTCCAGTCCCAGCTCACAATCAGCATGAAGATTACATCCATGATACAGCCTTCATTCCAGTCACTGAGGAAAAGGTATCCTGGGGTGAGAAGCATGAAGAATCCCTCCCATTGCAGCACAGATTCTGGGACATAAACTGGGCTGCACAGACTCCCTCAGCAGAGCTGTGCCCTGCTCCAGCCCAGTCACCCTGCTGTGTGCAGGGCAGGGCACTGTTACCTCCTGATGTGCTGCTGCAGGTCAAAGTTCTTGGTAAAGGCCTTGTCACAGTATGTGCATTTCAGCTTGGGGGACTTGGGTTTGCCTGAAAGGAAGAGCACACACAGGAATGAGATCACTAGGCACAGTCCTGTCCCCACAGCCTCACAGGGCCCTCACCTCAGGACATGACTGCTCAGGACCAATAAAGAGCTTATAGGAAGATAAGATCTGCCTGGCCAGACTGGGCACAAACATTCATTAACACAGCCTGAGACAACTCTACAAATCCTGAGCAGTGCAGTCTGCTGGGGAGGGCATCCCCTCAGGCAACAACCATTGCCTTCCAGGGACCTTTCCAGCTACAAAGCACCAGCCTTAAAGGTGCTCTGGGCATTGGGAAAAGACACAGCATGAGTGAGAGGAAGGGCCTCAGCTCTGTCTCTGCTGTGAAACCCCTAAGGTCATCCACCAATTTCATGCAAGGCCTTGTGTTCCCCTTCCAGAGCTGCACAGCCAATGCCACCCCTCAGGGAGCCCATGGCTCAGCAGCCCAGCTGGGACAAGCGCAGTGACCCTCAGGGCAGGGGTTGGAAGGGATTCACCTTCCTGCAGCCCACTCAGGACAAGCCCAGTGACCCACAGGGAAGGTGCTGGAGGGGACTCACCTTCCTGCAGCCCACTCTCGTTCTTGCAGCGGCGAGTTTTGGCAGCAGCAGGGGAATCAAAACCAACCACAGAGCCTCCTCCTGCACTGCTCAGGGGGGTGGGAGCACTGGTGCTCTTGGCCTTGAAGCCCTGCTTCCCAGGGCTGTACACAGGGGGAGAGGGGTACACTGGGCTTTCCACACACTGGCTTGGTACCTGTGAGAGAGCAGTTCATCAATGGAACGTGTTTGCTACAGAGAATTATACCATGCCCTAACTTCCATCTCTGCCCACACCAGGCTGCAGTTGGGTTGACTTTTCTTCTGCTAAACTGGATCAAATTTCTGGTTCACCAGGCCAACAATGTCTCTCTAACCAAAACTGACACCCTGCACAATGTGGAACTCTACTGCTGAACATCAAAAGCATTCAGAAGTTATTACACCAGGAACAGGGCAGCAAAGAAACACTCTGAGGAGCTGTCTTGTGCCCCATCTATGTCTCATGCCTGGAAGAGTTTCTTATCCCTCTGGAGCAGGTTACCAGAAGGGTCACTGTTGACCCTGTGGGTTCACACCAGTCCTGAAGCAGGGATCTCCAGGTCCTGCTGCCTGTCCTGGCAGGACTGCAGAAGGAAAGGAAGGCACAAGGAAACTCCAGGTGCCAAAGCACAGCTGTTTATGACAGCAGCAGGATTAGGAAAGAACACTTAAGAGACAGAGTGATGAGTCTGGGGTGACAATTTAAAGGCATTTCTGCTGCCCACTCTGATAAATTAACACAGACCATTATTTAGCCAACATCTCCATCCATTCCTGTCCACTGGCACTTCCAGATCAGATTCCAGTTACACAGGTAAGGATGCCACACCTCAGCCACACCCAGCAGCTCCTGTTGTGAAGGGCAGTGCAAATGCAGAGACTGCAAACAGCTGATCCACCAGTAAATCCACACCTTGCCTGTGCCATTCTTTAGCAAAAGCCACCTTGACAAGCTCATTGAGATTTAGACTGGATTTTTCCCTCCACATAAGCTGAAGTGTGCAGTGTGATGCTCTGTGCTTCTACAGAAGGTGAGGCTCTCACCTCTCACTCCCAGCATATGCAGGCATCCCTCGGCCAGAAACAAGTGTTCAGGTCTCCTAAGCCTGTGCCAGTCCTCTGTCTCTGTTGGCTGTTTCTCCTGTTCTCAGAATCCTCATCATCTTACTGATCTCTTGTTTGCTGCCTTCTCCCAGAGAAGATAATTGTTGTCAAATAACCTAGCCCATCTTCCCACACTGCAATTCCACATTCCTCAAGGCCAGATTGGATGGGGCTTGGAGCAATCTGATCCAGTGGGAGGTGTCCATCCCCAAGGCAGGGGATGAGCTTTAAGATCCCTTCCAACCCAACCCATTCTGTGATTCTCTGAGGACAGATCCTTAGGAGCAGCCTTACCTCCATGGGCGGGTATGGCTGCATGCCCAGGGTCTGGATCTCCACGGTGCTGGATGCTGCCATGGGAGCAGGGGCACTGTACACCTCC
>NW_005054561.1:285159-286401 GCF_000277835.1 Geospiza fortis | reverse complement strand
GAGGGGGCTGGGACAGGTAGCCAGCCCCGGCGTGCATACTCATGCTGCTCTGCAAGCAGAGAGACACGGCACGTTGGAAATGCAGCAGCCACGAGCTGAGGGGCTGCCCCCTCACACATTCCCCATCCCAATCTGCCTGCGGCACCAGCGGGGATGTCTTGGCACACCACAGCACATCCAGCTGGCAGGTTGGACCACAGTGTCTGGAGGCTGGAATGACCTGCAGGTACACACTGCCTCCTCCAAAACCCAGCCTTCAAGTCCCACTGCTTTTATTGATTTGTTTTTAAAGATTTTAATCCTTCTGGTTACAAGGAATATTTTCAGAGCATGGAGAGCGTGTACAGCCCAGCCAGCCTGGGGAAAGCCCAAACAAAGCTCCCAGGAGGAGAGGAATCCAGGGAGTAAGCTGACAAGGGCCCTGGAAGCCAATCATGATATGAGGGCTTAAAAAAAGCTGAAGAGACCACATTACAAAGATCTGAGCATCCAGCAACAAACAGGTTTGTGAGCAACACCAAGCTGTGTGGTGCAGTCCAAACACTGGAGGGAAGGAATGGGCATCCAGAGGGATCTGGACAGGACTGAGAGGTGTGTCTGTGTGAACCTCAGGAAGTTCAACCAGACCAAATGCAAAGTGCTGCACCTGGGTCAGGTCACGGCGATCCCAAGCACAGATGGGCACTGAATGGATTGAGGGCAGCCCTGAGGGGAAGGACTTGGGAGTGTTGGTGCATGAGAAGCCAAACGTGACCCAGCTGAGGGCACTGGCAGCTCTGGGAGGCATCCTCAGCAGTGTGGGCAGTATCCCTGGAAGTGGTCAAGGCCAGGCTGGACAGGGCTTGGAGCAACCTGGCCTAGTGAAGGTGTCACTCCCATGGCCAAGGGGTTGGAATTGGGGGAGCTTTGCCCGTGACTCCCTGGATCCACACGTGCCCCTTACCTGCACTGGGGGCTGCACTGCTGGCATGGGCTGGTCCAAGGAGGTGAAAGCAGACATGGCTGACATCAGCACCTCGTCACTGACCAAGATGTTCCCCTGCACCAGGGTCTGAATCAGAGGGGATGGGGGAACTGTGATGTACGTAGAGATTTGCTGAAAGAAAAGAAAGATACACTATTAACCAGCAACAGGACAAAACAATACCCAAAACACAATGACAATGCTTTTTCCTGAGCCTCAGGGTCTCTGCTTTCACTGCCTCTGGTCAGCAGTGAGCCACAGTAACTATCTGTAGCTTC
>NW_005054561.1:279303-285149 GCF_000277835.1 Geospiza fortis | reverse complement strand
TGTGGGAGTTCTTAGCTCCACAAATGTTCTTCAGAAAGGAGGAAAAAAATATCACAGTGGCTCAGGAAGTGGCCACTGGCTGCAAGTCAAATCAGGGGTTATTAAACAAGATCTGCAGGACAGACTGGTCATGGACAAGTTCAGGCCTCTCCTGGGTGCTTGCCCCAGCAAGGGAAGGTGGAAAACTCAGGGAGGCTGCTCTGGCTTAGATGGTGAAGGTCAAGCTCATCTCTTCTGACTGGACTCAGGTTATAGCAGATGAGGGAGGCTGTTGAATTTCTTGGCAGTAAATAACCTGTGTTTACAGCCCTGCGAAGAAGCACCATCCACTGGGACTACATTAACTTGCAAAAAGCAGCTGGTTTGAAATCACTTTGGAAGCCACAACTGCAGGCACATTACGTGTCATGCACCAGGGACTCCCACTGGAGGATTCTCTAGGGAATGAGAATTACTCCAGAGGGGATATTCCCCCAGCAGGCATCACACCACATTACATGGGCTTATTTGCAAGAGTGAGAGAGAAGGGATGCAGGAACAAAGCTGCTCCACTTCTGCCCATGAGCCAGACCACAGCCCAGGGGACAGCAAGAGCACTGTGAGAGTGCACCCAAGCTTGTGGCCAGGCTCTGACACTGGGGCTGTTCAGTAGAGCCAAGGTCTGGCTGCAGCACAGACAGAACACGAAACCCCTTCTGTCCTGTCCTGAAAAAAGCCTGTCAGACACTCCTGCTGTGTCACCTCACTGCAGAGGGCCCCACTTTAACCATGAGGTGAAAAGCCAACAAAAGGACAACAGCTAAGCCTCCTAGTCATGAGACACCACTGATGTCCACCCCCAGCCCCAAATCCCAGCAGCAGAGCACAGAGCCTGTGCCTGCAGCACGGTACCTGGCGGGCAGCACTGGGAGCCTGCTGCACTGAGGTGATGGACGGGGTGTACACGCTGTTGGTGGCCAGAGATACTGAGGAGAGGGATGGGGCACTGCCCTGGCACTGCTCTCTCTTGTGGGTCATGAAGGCAGGCAGGGAGTTGAACTGCTTCTTGCACTTCCCACACAGGAACACGTCTTCGTCATCTGCAATGAGGAAGAGCAGAGATTCAGGCCTTCTCCTGCATTCCCCAGTGCTCCACCCAGCACCCACCTTTGGATCTCAGCACCTTGAGGACATCCTTGTCAGGAGAGAGCAGCTGCAAGGGCCAAGCTGTCCATCCTCTTCTCCCTAAAACTAAGTGATGTGACTGAGCCCATCTTAGCCCTGCTCCCATACACAAACCCCACTGTCTCCCTGGGACACACTAATCCCACTGTCTGTCTTCTCACCCCAAATACAGAACAACCAACCTTGCTCCTGTAGCACCCTCTGCTTTTAGTCAAAGCAGTTCCTTCCAAAGCATCAGCATTATGCTGCCTGAGGCAGATTTTTTTACTCAGACTGCACAAAGCACAAGAAGTACCCTGGATAAGGGCACAGAGTCACTGTCAGCTTGTGTCCTAACACCCCTCCACAACACTGCTGGGTTTTGGCACCTATGCCTGACATTAGAAGCAGAAAGAAGACAACCCAGTTACATGTCCCAGCTGAAATCTGCAGCGTTAGCAAACCACACACCATTTGCACTCCATCCAGCAGACTCACAAGGCTGTTCCCCTGTCTGAGTCACAACCTGAAGTTGATCATTTTTGGGGACACAGACTGTAACTCCTTGGGGGACAACCCCCCATCCACCCAACACATTCTATTCCAGCACTGTGAGGGTCCACATGCACAAAAATGACCAGTTCCCATATTCATTAACACAGAGATGTTGCAGGACTGGAGCACTTGAGCATCTCTAGAGGAGAAGGAGTGGATATTAAATAAAAAACATGAACAGTAACAGGCACTAGATGTGGGGACAGTGGCTTCCCCCTCCCTTTGTGTCTTTATTGGAAGCTCAAGGTCAAGTCTGTAGTCATGACTGTCTCCAAAGACATCACTGCTCGTTTGGGCACTTGTCCCTTCCTCCTGCTCAGTCTGGTCCTGCTGAGGGCTCACAACACTCACAGCAGTATCCTCCACACCCAGCTGTTGTGCCAGCTGTGCAGGGGAGCTGTGCAGCCCTCCTGCCCTGTCCTCTGTCCCAGTGCCAGCAGGACTCACCCATGGGCTGGATGGCGGTGGAGGAGTTGACACTGGGAGCAGACGGGTCCGTGACACCTCCTTGGCCATCCAGTAAGGACTGCACAGCCAGCACTGTCTGGTTATCCATCCCTGAAAGGAGACACAAGCATGGATGGTGAACTGAACACAGCCACACAGGGGTGTCTGGGCACTGGGAGCTCACTCCTGAAACACCCTCCAGCTGCTGCTGCCTCCTCCTGAGCCACTGTCACCTTCTCACCCTCTACCCCACAGCACCAACTACCACACAACAGCAACACCCCCACCTGTCTTCCAAAGTCCTTTGGTGCAAAAAGAGAAGGGAAGAAGGGCAGGGAAAGCCAACAGGGGGTTTGGTTTCAGGCACCTGCTGCAGAGAGGAAAGATGCTTGTCACCCTGGGTATGAAAAGAGCTGAGAATGTCACAGGAGTGTGGGGATGTCACAGGGCAGAGGCCTGGGTGGAACTGCCCAGGGATGCAGCACAGCACCGAGCTCAGGGCAGACAAAATCCTTGTGTGCAGTAGCTCTCCCAGCAGCAGTGTCACAAATGCCTCCCTGCTGCCAAGGCCAGCATGACCACATCTGATCAGACACAGGGCACACACACCCAGTCAGATTTGTTGTTAGAATCAGCTTACTTGCTTTGGCACAAACATTTTTCACTACAGCTAAAACGTTTTAAAATATTCCAGATAAATACAGAAGATTGGGACTGCTCATCTAAGGAGACAACCTGGCCAGCAGCATGGAATTGTGGATTAAGCATGACACACTCTATTTAGAAATTGAATGTAAAGACACAAAGGACAACCTGATTTTGGGAGGAAAAGAGCAAAAAGGGGTGATTTTTACCACTCCTTCCTATCACTCTTATGACACAGAACTCACAAAGGAAGCAAATGGCACAGCAAGGTTGTACAATAGATCTTGTGGATTAAAGGAGAGAAGAAAGCTGCAGGGTTCTTAGGTAATTTTTCACTTCCAGGTCTTTGCAAAACAAAAGAGCAAAGCTCTGAACTCAGAATTATGTGCCACAGGAAAGGAAAATCAATGGGTCTGAGCACTCCTAAAGCAGTGAGGTGAGGACTGTGCTGAGATGAGGGGAGGTTGCTCAGCAGACAGCAGCAGGAAAGACAGTGAAACAGCATCACAGCATAAGGGACCAGCAGAGCAGGAGCATCCACCACCCCAAGTTCCTCTCCTAAAATTTCTCCTGAACAACTGGAATGTTACCTTCATGGTGGGGAATACCCAAATAAACTACAGGCTTTTAAAGATACTCTAAATACTCATTTCTCCTGTATGTCACATTAAGATTCTGTGAACACCTTTCTCATCCTTTCACTGAGGAGATGCTGCAACCCCTGCTCGTGTCCCTGGGAGAGAGCAGAGCACCACCCTCCAAGGGCACAAGCAGCTGCTGGAAGGCAGCAGATCCCAGCACATCACACCCATCAAATTCCCACCATGCCTATGGGAAGCCTTTCACACAGATCAGAGGCACAGCAAAGCTGCAGGTCCAGTTCAGCAAGCCCTGGCTTGCAGGGAGAGCTGGAGGCAGCCCTGCAGCTCAGCCCCACTGGCAGAACAGTGCTGGGAGGATTCCTCACTCCAGCCAAAGCTCTGCTCTAAAATTCACCTCCCTCTGCACAAAGAACCTCTGGGCAACTGCAAAGGGAGTGCTGCAGCCTTCTGATGGCACAGCCAAAGCACACAGTGGCATGGAGCAGCACTTCTCCAGCAAAAATAAGCTAGGAGGAAAAGAAGGATCAAAAATTCAGGTGAAGTATAGTATGGGGATAATCATGACTGCACAAACAGTGCCACTCTTGGCATGCCTGGCACTGGGCAACTGGGTTTCCTTCTGGCACAGAGTCAGATCTTCCAAGGAAAAAAGCCAAACAATTGCCTTGATGCCACAAGGAGGAAAAAGCCTCAGGAGAGGCCAAGACCTGAACAGAATGATGCAGCAACATTGTCAGTGTTGCACTCAGCCTCTCGATGGAGAGAAATGGCCCAAGACAACAGAAATATTTATTTGGCAATTCAGAGCCCCTGCACTTCACTGAGGAACTGCACACCACCACACTGCCCAGAGGGAAACCCCTGAGGACATGGCTAACAACCCATGAAGGCAGGCTGGCAGTTACTTGGTTACATGGATGCCAGTCACAGCCATGCACAGACTCCAGGAGAAAGCTCTGGATCGATCCTGCCCTGCCTACAGCCAGCAGCAGCCTGCAGGATGCTCTTCAGCCATGGAAGTGAAAAATCCCAGCTCCTTTCTCCTGGCAGCAGCAGGAGCTGAGGTGCCCAGAGCCTGACAAAACCAAAGTGATTTGGGGAAGCCAAGATAAAAGCACAGGACTACTGATCTGTACTTTTTTCCTTCCCTTTCAAATTTCCCTCAGCTGGAGATGAAGCAGGACTGTCCATGTCACTCAGGTGCTAATTTACCCCTGCGATAAAGCCTTTTTTTCTGACAGGAGCACCTGGTGCTTCAGTGACAGGTGAAAATGCACCTGTGCCCTGCAGCACCCTGAGACCAGGCTGCTCGAAGAATGCCAAGTCACCATCGACTTGTAATCCAATCAACAAGACAAAACAAACAAGCTCAGGCACTAAAAGCTGCCAATTGCTGCAGGCTTAAAAAACCCCCACTCTTTTTCAATTTGCTAAAAAGCTTTGCTGTCCTGAATGCTGCAGGGAAACTAACACAATGAGGAGCTGATTGCAGAGAGGAAATACGGACCTGTTTCTACACGGGGGTGCTGGCAAATGCACCAAGTAACCTGACAAAATAGAGAAAAAAATATTTATTCTCTGCTCCTCTCTCTGCTGCTGTGGTCACAGGTGATATTCAAAAGCACAGGTAACAATCCCAATGTCACACCTTCCAAGCAGGGCTGTCATGTAAAGGAAAATACATCTGTAATCCAATTTAGAAAATCAATCCCTATGAAATAGTTTCTCTCCAAAGAAGGTCGCCCTAGCCCAATGTGAGACTGCCACAGCTTGGCACCTCATCCTTCAACGGCACCTGGCTGTAACAGTGTCCCAACACTGAAGCGAGATGTATCCGAGCACAGCCTGTTCACCCACACAACAGGCACTGCCCAGCTGTGCCAAGAGCACACACCTCAAAACACACATGCAGGGGCCAGCACCCACCCAGGCACTATCCCTGGGGCTGGCACGGAGCATGGCACAGCAGGGGGACTGGCAGTGTGAGCCCTGGGGCAAGGGGAGGATGGGGGACCCCAGCATGCAGGGACACCAGAGGTGCAGGGGTGGTGAGAGTGCCCTGGGCACTGCTGGTGCTGCTTCCTGGGCACTGAGACAGGGGTGATGGGAATGCCCTGGTGGGCACAGGAGCAGGGATGCGGTGAGAGGGGCTGGAGCAGCAGGGGCAGGATGGGGATGGAATATCCAGGAGCAGTGTGGGGATGGAGTGTCCAGGAGCAGCAGGGGCAGGATGGGGATGGAGTGTCCAGGAGCAGCACTCACAGGGACAGGGTAGGGATGAGGTGCCCCAGAGCAGCAGGGACAGGGGCGGGAAGGCATGGAATGCCTCGGGCCGGCGGGCACTGGCACAGGGTAGGGATGCGTTGCACCGAGCACAGGGCCCGTGGTTAACAAGGGCTGCCCGGTGCTTAGGGCACTGCTCGGGGATGCCGCGGCGCACAGGCAGGAGGTGAC
>NW_005054561.1:275038-278384 GCF_000277835.1 Geospiza fortis | reverse complement strand
GGGGAGGCGGTTCCGTCCCCCTCAGCCGTAGTTGGGGTGGCCTGGGCTGCGTTGAGGGTCCCCTTCGGGCCCGAGGGTTGAGGGTCCCCTTCGGGCCCGAGGATTTAGGGTCCTCTTTGGGCCTGGCTTGCTGAGGTGCGTGTGTTCTCTCTCCTGCTCGGGTCCTCCCGGTTTGCTGTGCTGCTGCTGCTGGGCTGGCTTAAAAGTAATAGATTTTTGGCTAAACAACCTTTTTTGTCTGAAATACAATGATTTCATGGTATAAAACGAACTCTGTGAAATATTTGTCGACCTTTACAGTTATGGAGCCAAAATCCGTGCCCCACACGCCCTGGTGATGACTTTCCTGTTCAAGAGTGGAAGGTACAAACGCTAAATCTGTATTTTTGTGTTGCTGTTTAGAATGTTTTCGTCACAGCTGTCTGTTTTCCATGTTTGTAGGGGGTTTAAATAGCAGAAAAGTGTGAGCCATGGTTGAGCCTTGTCCTGATAGTGAAATGCACACAAATATATATAATTGAGGGATTTAATCACTCATGGAATGGTTGATGAGGACAGAGGGGGAATAAACAGATGCCAACAGCAATGTTCTGTGCTGTGTTGAAATATGGGAACCTGGGCTGTAACAGTGCACATTGTGCCTTTCCCTGAGAGCCAGAGGTTTGCATTTAGCAATAAAAAAGTTTTTAAAGGGCTGTTTGAGTAGAGAGAAAATGAAACACAATCTGCAGTCTGGGCAGGGCTGTGCTCTGATGAGGGAATTTCTCCTCCTTCCCAAGACGTTGCTGGGGTGCCCAAACCATCAGTGTAGGTGGGGAGTGCAATGCCCAGGCTGTGAGTGAGTGCAGGATCTTGCCTTTTCTCTCCTATAATTGTTTCTTTCCCTCAGTTTCAGGGAGAAGCTGAAGTCCATTGCCCAGGCCACGTACACCCACTCCCGGAACCTGGCTTATTTCGTGTTCACCTACAAGGGGCTCCTGGCAGCCCAGTCCCGGCTGCAGGGGAAAAAAATCCCATTCCATTCCTTCCTTGCAGCCTGCATTGGGGGCTGGCTGGTGTTTGGTGACAACAATCCCATCAACAGCCAGGTAAAGGCACTTGCTGAAAGTTTCTGTGGCCAGGAAAAATAAGAGGTGTGCCGGGAACTGAGTGGGGGCACCTATTTCTGGTGGTTCTGACCAGAAACAGGAGCTCTTTTATGATGTTCTCTGCACAAATTGCAGTTTTGACTGCTCTGCACTCAAGTCCCAGGTGTGGTTGTGTGTCTCCATGAGCAGTGTGGGCAGCTGCAGTGCTGGAAGCCCAGGTTTGCCTCCAGGGCTGCACTGAGTTTGTAGGAAGGCAGTCAGGTAACCCAAAGCTGTGGGGTTATCCCACCTGTCACCTGAGCTGTGGTCACTGCTGTGTGTTCCTGGTCTGGCCATCACAGGGTTAAACTCTTCACCTGAAGTGTTGTGAGTGTAGAACTTGATCAGTTAGAGCTGCACTGAACTAAACTGGCTAAACGGACCATTAAACTGGTTAATCTGACAGCTAAACTGGCAACTAAACTGGTTAATCTGACAGGGAAACTGGCAACTAAACTGGTTAATCTGACAGGGAAACTGGCAACTAAACTGGTTAATCTGACAGGGAAACTGGCAACTAAACTGGTTAATCTGACAGGGAAACTGGCAACTAAACTGGTTAATCTGACAGGGAAACTGGCAACTAAACTGGTTCATCTGACAGATAAACTGGACACTGAACTGACCACTAAACTGGCAACTAAACTGGGTAAACTTGACAACTAAACTGGCCAAACTGACCACTAAACTGGTTAAACTCACACTAAACTGGTTAAACTGATGAAAGCTGCTCAGGGGGTGTTTGATTTAAAGCTGGTTGTTAACACACAGTCACAAAGCAAGGAGTAAAACACAGAGCTGCAGATTAATCCCAAGTGCTCGATTTAAGCCAGGCCTGGTGTTAGGCTGTGTCCAAACTCACACCTGCTTGGCAGGACTGTTCTATCAGCACCATCTGAGGTGGTATGAGCTGGGCAGAGACAGAAGTTGTGCAACTGCCCAGCAGTGCTGCAGGAAAGGCAGCCTGTGATTGCCAAATCAGAGCAGCAGGCCTTGCAGGAGACACAAACAGAGTTTTGGCAGAGTGCTGACAGGGGCAATGACAGCCTGTTTGCTTTGAGCTGGGGGAGCTGTTCTGTCCCTCCTGGCTGGGTTGTCACTTCTGAGCCCCTGGAGGTGGCTGTGCTCAGTTCTCACCCCGCTCCCTGGGTTTCTCTCTTGCTGGCTGGGGGCTCTGTACAAATCACAAACAGGACAGGACTGCTGTGGAACGTGCCTTGAGCTGTTTTATTTTCCATTATCAGTCTCATTCCATGGTTATGACACTGGGAAGATGCCATCAGCTCACATCCCAGGCAGCAGACCCAGAACTTAATGTTACAACTTACTTTATAAGTTGATTGACCAATCACACAAAGCAAAAGCACATTGACAGTAGTTCCATCCAACCACTATAAGCACAGGTACCTTTGGTTAAACAATGCTTGCTCATTTCAAATACAATACCTGCTTGTAAGCCTTAAAGCACAATGCACAGAGCTCCATTATTAAGTTTAGAACTTCCTAATATCTCACTAGGTAAGCTTTTCTGTAGCTTAGGGAGTTATTCTAGACAAGTGTTAATACACAGACCATTGTTCTATTTGTCCTTTTCTACTTTTTACATCATTTTTCTGCTGACCTATCTCATGGCTGCTGCTTAGCTCTAATCACAGTTCTGCTGTCTCTGAAGCCTGCCTCTTGCAGCTTTCCCAAAACCCTCTGATTTTGTGGATTCCCACATTTCTCCTCTGCAGATCATCATGTACCTGCTGTCCCGCATCCTCTTCGGGCTGGCCCGGCTGGCTGTGGAGAAGGGCTACATCCCACAGCCCAGGCAGGATCCCTTCCCTCTGCTGGCTGCCCTGGTGTGGGGGACAGTCCTGTGGCTCTTTGAATACCACAGGGACACACTGCAGCCCTCCCTGCAGTCCTCCATGACCTACCTGTACGAGGACAGTGAGGTGTGGCACGACGTGTCTGACTTCCTCATTTACAACAAAAGGACAGACAGCAAGTAGGTGCTTCCCTCTAAACCACCTTGGAATGGGATGGGACCTCCCAGCAGCTGGGGTAAAAGGTATTCTGTTGCTTTTGACCAGTGATTTTTTAAAATTAACATCTGTCAAGCAGAGTTGGCTCTTGTCTGCAGGCCAGAATGTTCTGATCAGTTTTTTGGCTCCTTTTAGAGCAAGCTCACCCCCCACAGAAACTTGTTGCAGTCTGTTTTTAAGAGGCCT
>NW_005054561.1:266423-275028 GCF_000277835.1 Geospiza fortis | reverse complement strand
CCCTACAAGTGTGGTTTTGGGGTTTGTTCTTTAAAAACTAAATATATTTATAAAATGACATCCTGACACAAAGTGGAGAGTATGAAAACATGTTCTAGGGCTCATCTGAATGTTTACAAGTGGTTTTTTCTGTGCTCACTGTGGTGTGTTTGAGGGTGAAGGGAGTGGGGGACCTGCTGAGCTCTGAGAGCAGGGCCATCATTTCTTCATTGCTGTAGATGGCTGAGAATCCTGTGTAAACTATTGTAAGGACAGTTATGTGCTCCTTGAGAGAATTCCTTTGCAGTTTTCCCTCAGGGAGACAATAAAATGTGAGACTAGAACTGTTAGGATTGTCTTGTACCAGCCTGGTAAATCAGGCTGCAAAGACTATTTTTGCTTGGTTTCTTTCCTGCACTTAGGCTGAATCTGTGCCTCTATAAAGTGCACTAATGAATACCCTGTAATTATTTTAAACTTGTTTGTAAAGCTTTTAAAAGCTGCTTGAACTAAATACCAAAAACAGTTACACAACTTGGGCTCCTCTATGACCAGGCCTCAGATCTCATGCTGGGGATTTTGTGTGTCTAAGGGAGCAACATTTCCCAAGCACTTTTACTTATTTTATTTTGGTGGAGCATGGCAAGGGTTTCTCTGAGGTCCAGAGTCTGCCCTCCACAGCAGTGGAATGTGTCAGCTGTAACCAGATTTGAATCTGATTTTGTACCTGTAGTTTGTGCAGGCTTAATGGATTAATTTAATGGATTAATTTATTAATTATCTTCCTCTCAAAAACACTCTGCTGAGCCCCAGGACAGGGCAGCACACCCTGGGTTATGGCAGAAGATAGCTGAGAAAGCACAAAAACTGGTTTAATGAATCAATGAATAAATCAAACTCCTCATAGTGCAAAGCACTACACAATTCACTCAATGATGTGCAGTGAAAGAATTCCTGCCACGCTGCTTTGATGTGGTGAAATTTCCAAGAGAATCATGAAATTCCCTGCTCCCTTTTGGCTCAGTTGGGACTGTTTGGTTCACTTTCCCTGTATCCACCTGCTTTTCCCTGACCTGCCCATGGCATTTCATAATCCTGCTGATGCTCTCTTCATCATCCTTGGAACTCTTTACCCTCCAGGCTCTGGCAGTTTCTCCTATTCAATGGTACAGGTGAAATGGTACATTTAATTTCAGCGAGCTTCTGAGTGGAAAAAAAATCTCAATTTCTTCTTAAGTCATTTTTCCTTGTCCTCTAACCTCCTTTATTACTGCTGCACATATTCAGAGTCCTCCTTGCTCTTTATTTTTCCATTTTTCTTTGTCCATGCAAATCCATGATGTAATGGTGCCCAAAAACCAAGATACTTCTTTGTCATAATAATTCTCTATCATCCCTTCAACTTCTAATTTCATTGCTAACTTCTAATTAGCTGCTGTTACAGTTTGGACTGAATAATTGAATTGGAATCTATCAGACCCCATGAAAGCTGTAAAATTAGGAATTTGGTTTGTTTCTTTTGATTAAATATTTTTCTCTGTATAGAGAAGCCTAAAGATTCAATGCAAAAAATTGCTGAAGCTACAGGTGAGGTCTGATTCCTTTATAAAAATCTTTCTTTCCACCACTGTTAGGTGTTTGAAGCATCTCAGTTTTTCTGTCAGAAGCCTCAGTATTGTTCCAACTAAGAGCATTTATATTCTGCTAAAATTGCTGAATTCCTGCAAGCTTTGATGGGATTTCAGAAAGCTGACAGCTGTGCCTTGGGAACTGCTCCCTAAAACTATTAAACTCACAAATCCTTGACCATGTGTAATTATTGCAGCAAAAGAAGCTGTGGGCTGGGTGTCTCTGAGAAGGTTTTGATCTTTTAAATTTGTAGCTTGTGGTTCCCTTAGAGGTGGAATAACCTTCCTCTGCTGGGCTTTGTACCACTGTGGCTGCTGTGGAAGGACCAGTGGCCTTTCCTGACCTTTTCACACTGCTGTGTCCTCTCCAGAAAATAAATCCCAGCCAAAAACCAATGTCTCAATCAGCAGTGACCATGACTTCTTGGTTCAAAACTCCTGTTTTTCTTGGGAATCTCTCCCTTTCTTAGAAAGCCATGGCTGAGCCTGCAGTGGAGCTGCCATCCCTGGATCCCAGCTCCTGACCTTTTCACACTGCTGTGTCCTCTCCAGAAAATAAATCTCAGACAAAAACCAATGTCTCAAACAGCCTGGCAGCAGTGACCATGACTTCTTCTTGGTTCCAAACTCCCTTTTTCTCTTGGGAATCTCTTCCTTTCTTAGAAGGCCATGGCTGAGCCTGCCATGGAGCTGCAAGGGGCAGCTGCCATCCCTGGATCCCAGCTCCTGACCTTTTCACACTGCTGTGTCCTCACTAGAAAATAAATCCCAGCCAAAACCCAATGTCTCAGTCAGCCTGGCAGCAGTGACCATGACTTCTCCTTGGTTCAAAACCCCCTTTTTCTCTTGGGAATCTGTCCCTTTTCTAAGAAAGCCATGGCTGAGCCTGCAGTGGAGCTGCCATCCCTAGAATCCCATCTCCTGACCTTTTCACACTGCTGTGTCCTCACTAGAAAATAAATCCCAGCCAAAACCCAATGTCTCAGTCAGCCTGGCAGCAGTGACCATGACTTCTTGGTTCCAAACTCCCTTTTTCTCTTGGGACTCTCAAAGGAAGGCATGGCTGAGCTGCAGGGGGCAGCTGCCATCCCTGGATCCCAGCTCCTCCCGGGATCCCAGCCCCTGGGGCTCTGCTGACCGTTGGTTTTCCTGCTGGGCTGGGCCAGGACGTTAAGCTGCAAGTCACTGCTTTCCCCAGGGAAGTAATTGGGACAGCTCCTTAATGACATCAGCCCCCCTGGCTGTTCCTGGGAGCAGATAGCTGGGGATGAGCCCCTTCTGCTGCCAAGGTGTTGGAACAATGCAGGAGTGTCGTGGGGAAGTGAACTAGAAGTAATTTGTCTGAGTCAGACTTTTGGGATATGTAAGTGACACTCCCTGCCCTCCCCCAGGGCATTGTCTGGGGAATGGAGTGCCCTGTTTGGGTTCCCTTTTTATTAGCATTAAAAGCAAAAGAAATAGACAGTTGGGAAGCCACCTGCATATGGCCAAGTGCTTAAGGATCACAAAGAAGGGTCATTTTCTCCCTGTAGCCCTGACTGGTTTTGAATTTTAAGATGACCATGGGGTTGTTTGTCTACAACAACTTTATTTTCCTCCTTGTTATTTTTTCCTTGATACCTGACTGATGCTGAGTGTCTCTAAAGAGGAGCAGAGTGTCTCTATCTTTTCTCAGTTTGTCAAAAGCAAGGAACTCTGGATAAAATTGAAGTGTTTAAAATGATGCTTCTCCCTCAGATTTTAAGCCTCTCTTAGAGGCAGTTTTAAAGGTTAATGAATCGAACTGATCAAAAGTTTTCAGCAATCCTGAGCTTTTCAAGCAGACTGACTATCCTAGGCTATTAATCATTTATTTTATGAAGGAACAAAGCAGGCTCAGGGTTATTTACTGCTGCTGCCTGCTGCCCTGGCATACCCACTGTGCTTCCCTTCCCTTTGGAGGACAGCTTGTGTGCTGGGCTGGAGAACCCTTTCCGGGACAATTGCATTATTTAACAAAGGTGAAAATGAGACAGCTGCCTGACATTTGGGTTAGGGAAGCTTTTCTGGGCTGTGTTTGATGCTGGCAGTGAAGGAGAGGGTGTTTGAACCTGTGTTTGGCCATTCAGTGCTGCAGAGGAGGGTTTGAGGAGGCTGCTGGGAGCTGTGAGCCTGTGTCTGTAATGGGACAGTGCATTTGTCCTGGCCACCATCCCTGTGTCTGTGCAATACCCAGAGAACTGGCCCTGGTCAGGACATTTATCAGGGAATTGTGGGATGGTTCAGGTTAGATGGGACCTTAAAAACCATCCCACCCTCTGCCATGGGCAGGGACACCTTCCTCTATCCCAGGAGGCTCCAAGCCCCATCCAGCCTGGCCTTGGGCACCTCCAGGGATGGAGCAGCCACAGCTTCTCTGGGCACCCTGTGCCAGGGTGAGGAGGGTGCAGAGCAGCTTTGATATTGGTGCTATGAGACTTTGCTGGCCTGCTGGAGTAGGTTAAGCTCTGCTTTGGGTGTGGGTGGAAGGGCAGAGATGATCCCTGGCTGCTGACAGAGCCCCAAAGCTGCTGAAAGGGCCAACCTGTGCAGAGTGAGCTCTGCAGCCAGCTGGGAGCTGCCATGGCTGCCTGCATGGTGCTGCTGGAGCCACCAGAACCCTGTGCAGATCCCTCACCCAGGAGAAGCTGCTGGGAAGCTCCAGCTCGTTTTCCCTGCATCAGCACAAAGGTGACCTTTGGTTAATACCCCGAGCTGTGTGTGTGTGCTGCTCCCTGTTTGTCAGGCTCTGTTTGTCTCCCTGGCTCATGGCAGCCTGAAGCTGAATGTGTTTTCTGAAACCCAACAGATAGATAAGGGAGGAGGGAAAATAAGGCATCATGTCTGTCTGCCACTGTTAATATTTTTGGGGTGTTAATCTTGAGTTTTCAACCTGTGTGTTCCTACCAGATTGGTGGAGGAGGTACCTTTTTTCTTTACTTAGAAGAATTTTCATGTCTCTGCTGGTGAGGAGGGAGAAAAACAAACTAAAAGCTCTAGAATACAGGTAGTATTACCTCTGCCTTTGAGATATATTTTGTATTCATAATTACTGTGTAATCCAGGCCCTGATTTTTCTGACAGCATAGAATAAAATCAAGAACATAAACTCAGGTAACTTATGTGACACTGATCAGAATGCTTGTAGAAACATCTCGGATTTTGGGTTTAAAACAATAAAAAGAGAGGGCTGGGGGTTGTTGATGTGGCTCTGTCCACTATGAATCACCTTCTTGTGGCCATTATTTCTGTATAATCACTCTTTGAATATTACAATACTGTAGTTTGTCTACAAATAAAAATCCTAATTTTTTGTCTTTTTTTTACTGTCATCATTTTTAAGCTAAAATCTGTGATTGATTATTGCATGTCTGTAGTCCTGGATGTAGGGAAGCCATGCACAAGGTGCAGTTTTGGCATGGTTTGGGCTCTGCTCTTACCAGCTTGGAAACAACAGCCAGTGCTGCTTTGACCCCAGCATCAGCTTTAATTCCTGCAGGGGTAAGGATGCCAGCTGCAGAAATAAATTGGGATGGCTAACACCCCTTTTTGGTTTTTCAAATGTGACAAATGGAGAAAATAAAGATGTCTATGGATGGTTTTGCTGCCTCTTCCAAGCCAAAAGGAAATGTGCTGTAGAGGTGACTGCTGTGGTGGTGGGATGAAGCAATTGCTGAGTGGCTGTAAGACCAAACCTCCAGCTTTGTAGCTGTTGGAATGCTGCAGTGTCCAGCCTGGACCATGAGAGGCCAAATTAACACCTCCAAACTGATGCCAGTGCTACCTTCAAGTGGTTTTTTCCTCCTCACAGAGTGTCAAATTCTGTCTGAGCCCTTGTTCTGCTCCAGGTGAAGCTCTGGGTGATCTCTGGGTGATTCTGACAAAAGCAAAAGTGTTCCAACACTTTTGGGTTCTCAGTGACCATGTGGTGGGCAGTGAACCTAGACTGGCTGCAGACTAGGAGAGGTAGAAGCCAGAGCCTGGAATATTCCCAAATCACTCCTGGATAAAAGCCCCAGGCTCCCCAGAAACACTTCAGCCTCCCCATTCTTCCATGGGGTTTGAGTGAAGGAAATGGAAGAGCCTTGTGGGATGGAGTGGCTCTCAGTGTTTGTGGTGTTTTGGCTCAGAGGATGCGACAAGGCTGCCCTGGCTGGGTGTGGAGCAGAGCAGGAGGGGAGAGGGCTCTGTGCCCATGGCTTCCCCTGAGAGACACTGCATGATGTGAGCTTTAAAAGCAGATGCCACCACAGGAGGGGAGGAGGTGGCACTGCTGAGTCTGGTGTGCCCAGCATCCAAAAGAGGAGCTGTTCTGTGGAAAGAACTTTGTTATCTTCTGTAAAGATGCAAGGGAACAGGCACTGCCTGGCTTTTGGGACTGGCATCTGAGAGGAGACAGCTATAAACCAGGGCTGCTCCCTTCTGCCACAAGCCAGCTTTAGACATTGTTTATGCTTCCAGAAAATGGCTTTGGTTTGCACAGAACAACAGTGACGGCTCAGGTGGCAGAGCTGAGGGACTGCAGGGTCAGGGCAGCACAACTGGGGGCTCTGGGCTTTCCCCAGCTGCCTGGTGCCACCACAGGCAGCTTGTGCCACACTGCAAACTCACCATCTTGTGAACAGTGACCTGGGAACAGGGGCATTGGCAGGAGACCCCAGGGAAGTCCTGCTCTCCTTCCATGTGCCAGCTCAGCACACTCTGTTGGAACCCAGGATATTCCTCTGGCTGCCCTGGGTGACTCCAGACCCTGGCAGGGGCTCAGAGACCTTGGCACGGAGTCACAGACACCTGTGCCTTCCATTTTAACCCCTGGAAACAATTACCAACTTTGTGTGAAGATGTACAAGCCACAAGGGTTTGAGTAGAATGACAGTGAATTTATCACTGGGTGAAAATGTAGAATTTTGGGGTTTTTAGAATGGGGGTTCAAGAAGCAAGATGGAGGAATCTGGGCGTGTTCTGTCCTTATTCTTGTGTATAAAAAGCCAACACCACCCCAAGGGCAGTGACTGTGCCACAACCCAACCTGCTGGACAGATCTCAGCAGCTCAGAGAAAGAATGGAACAGATAAGAGAAAATAAACAACCTTGGAAAGCAGAACCGACGAATCTTGACTTCTTCTTCGACCATGGGGCTGGGAAAAAAAGACTTTCTGATACCTTGGGATCATCTCAACCACAGAAACCCAAGAACGCTCCGTGTGAGAGCTGCTGGAGGCAGCAGTGACTGCCATGGCAGGGACAGTAACTGTGCTCCTGGGACACCCACCTGCTGCCCCTAAGCGAGCCCAGGGCTGTTTCCATCCTGCCAGCTCTCCTCCCCCCTGCTCCCGCTGCCAGCTGATTTTCCAGCACAGGTACCAGCTGTGCTCCAGCTGCAGCCTGTTCCCAGCACACACCCCTTGCTCTGAGTCCATCCCACATTGCCAAACCCACCCGAACTCCCACGGGCTGAATCCTGCTGGGGCACAGAGTGTCTGAGCAGCCTCCTGATGCTCTCCAGGCCGAGCAGGGCTGTGCAGACAGGGCTTTATCTGGGAGCAGCACCTGCCGCACAGCTAATCTTGGGAGCACGTCTGCACTCCTTAGCGGGGCTGCAGTTGTGCAGGAGACAGAATTCATCTGCTTCCCCTCATCCACATGCAAGGAAAGGCCCTGCCCGCCCTTCTCCCACCAGCGTTTGCCTTTCATTTGTCTCCACAGCCGGCCCTTTTCGCGCTGAAAGCCTCCTCCGGCAGAGGGGGCAGAGCCTGCTCCCCCCGAACAGCTCCTGCATGAATTAGGGGGGGTGAAGGCGGCCTTTGTGAGCCGAGCAGGAGCAGCTGGTGCTGCAGCTGTGTCCCAAACCCTGCCTCGTCCCAGGAAACGCCGGGCTGGGGCTCCCCGGGGATGGGGAGAGCACCGCCAGCCATGCGCTCCCGCCCGGCTGCTGGGGCTGCCTCTTCCCCCTTCCCCAGATGGAAGAAGCATTAACTGTGTGCAAACATCTGGTCTAACTGTTGCTTGTGCTTCGTAGTAATGATGATATTGCAGTGGAAGGGCTCTGGAGAGTGGGGCCTGGAATATTAGAAGGGCCAAGTGTTAATTAACTGTATTAATTTCCTTTAAGCAAGGCAGCGTTTCTATTTGCTCTCTGCTGATGAAGAAATGAGGCACAGCGAGTTGATTTGATTGGTCACAGACATGCACCGTGGTCCTGCTGTATTTAAGAATGGAGGGATCCAGGGAAATCACAGCCCTGCTCAGTGCTGGCCGTGCCCATGGGAATTGCAACCACTGCCAAAATATCCAGCATAAAATCCTTTAAAGCCAGAAACCTGTTAGGCCAGCACAGGGGCACTGCATGTCAGGATCTGCTCTGCAGCAGAGGAGTTAACTCATCCCTGCAAATGCCTCCTGCATCCCACGCACTGCTGGGAAAAAACAACCAACCCTTCTTTCTCCTGCACAGCCCTTCTTCTGCAGAACCCTTCTTTCTCCTGCATCCCAGGCAGGTCAGGCTCGGCACTGATGGTACAAACAGCCCTTCTCCTGCCCAGCCCTTCCTTCTCCTGCATCCCAGGCAGGTCAGGCTTGGCAGCAGGGCTGGGGCAGGAGCCAGCGTTGGCTCCCAGCCCTGCCTGGCGGCAGCAGCAGGTTGGGGACCACTGTGCTCCACCACAGACCCCCCAGGGACATGTGGGGCAGCTCCTGGGGGGCACAGAGGGGTGAAACCCTGCCTTGGCTCAGCGGGGTTTGGGTGCCTGGGTCAGAGCCCATTCCACGCTTTCCTCATGAGCTTCCCCTGCAAAAGGCCTAATCTTGAAATGCTTTTTTTTTATTTATTTATTAGCAGGATGTACTTTTTCCCTTTTTAATTTTGCTTCCTCATGCAACAGGAGGTTATCAGTGTCCTGCAGGCAGGAGATAGTGGCGCTGGGAGCCGCCTGTCCCGTGTCTCGGGGGGGGACTCTCATCTCTCTCAGCATATGGGGGCA
>NW_005054561.1:262400-266409 GCF_000277835.1 Geospiza fortis | reverse complement strand
CTTGTCCCCCTGCCTCCCCCCTGCCACACGGTGCCACGGCCGGAGATAGCGCCTGGCACGGTCAAGGGCGGGTTGTGCTGCCGGCAGAGCTTTTCCTCTGCCCTCTGAGGGGTTATCAGGCAGTCCTGAAGGAGCTGCTGAGATCTGCAGCTGTTTGGGGTTTGGAAACACAGAATGCCGTGAATCACCGGCCGAACGAACGGATGGAGCAGATTGCAGCATCCCGGTGCCGCTGTGAGCGCTGCACCCCTGGAGCAGCGTGAGCCTGAAACCTCCGGGCTCCCGACAGCCTCACCCGTGGTCTGGGGGCTGCTTTGAACAAGGGCAGCCCTGAGCTGAGCCCTTCATCGCTCCAGCACTTCTGGACTAAAATCCTGCAGACGCCTGGCCCCGCAGGACAGGAGAGCTCCTGCCAGCACGGCTGAGCACCGCTGATGTCCCCAAAGCAGGGCAGGCTGGGCTGGCTGTCACCCCCGGGCAAGGGGAACACACGGGGACAGCTGGGACACCCTGCAGAGCCCAAAGCCTCCCCACGGGGGAAAACCGGGAGCTGGGGCCGGGTCGGAGCGAGGAATCCGCGGCGGCAACAAGAGGGAACACCCCAGTGGGGGACACAAAGAGGGACAGGGGAGGGGACACCCCCGAGGAGGACACAAAGTGGGACACAGGAGGGGACACCGCTATGGGGGCACAAAGAGGGACACGGGAGGGGACACCGCTATGGGGGCACAAAGAGGGACACGGGAGGGGACACCGCTATGGGGGCACAAAGAGGGACACGGGAGGGGACACCGCTATGGGGGCACAAAGAGGGACACGGGAGGGGACACCGCTATGGGGGCACAAAGAGGGACACGGGAGGGGACACCGCTATGGGGGCACAAAGAGGGACACGGGAGGGGACACCGCTATGGGGGCACAAAGAGGGACACGGGAGGGGACACCGCTATGGGGGCACAAAGAGGGACACGGGAGGGGACACCGCTATGGGGGCACAAAGAGGGACACGGGAGGGGACACCGCTATGGGGGCACAAAGAGGGACACGGGAGGGGACACCGCTATGGGGGCACAAAGAGGGACACGGGAGGGGACACCGCTATGGGGGCACAAAGAGGGACACGGGAGGGGACACCGCTATGGGGGCACAAAGAGGGACACGGGAGGGGACACCGCTATGGGGGCACAAAGAGGGACACGGGAGGGGACACCGCTATGGGGGCACAAAGAGGGACACGGGAGGGGACACCGCTATGGGGGCACAAAGAGGGACACGGGAGGGGACACCGCTATGGGGGCACAAAGAGGGACACGGGAGGGGACACCGCTATGGGGGCACAAAGAGGGACACGGGAGGGGACACCGCTATGGGGGCACAAAGAGGGACACGGGAGGGGACACCGCTATGGGGGCACAAAGAGGGACACGGGAGGGGACACCGCTATGGGGGCACAAAGAGGGACACGGGAGGGGACACCGCTATGGGGGCACAAAGAGGGACACGGGAGGGGACACCGCTATGGGGGCACAAAGAGGGACACGGGAGGGGACACCGCTATGGGGGCACAAAGAGGGACACGGGAGGGGACACCGCTATGGGGGCACAAAGAGGGACACGGGAGGGGACACCGCTATGGGGGCACAAAGAGGGACACGGGAGGGGACACCGCTATGGGGGCACAAAGAGGGACACGGGAGGGGACACCGCTATGGGGGCACAAAGAGGGACACGGGAGGGGACACCGCTATGGGGGCACAAAGAGGGACACGGGAGGGGACACCGCTATGGGGGCACAAAGAGGGACACGGGAGGGGACACCGCTATGGGGGCACAAAGAGGGACACGGGAGGGGACACCGCTATGGGGGCACAAAGAGGGACACGGGAGGGGACACCGCTATGGGGGCACAAAGAGGGACACGGGAGGGGACACCGCTATGGAAGCCGCGGGCCCGGGCTCCGGGCCGTGCTTTGCCTCCCCACCCACGGCCCAGGCCGGCTTTGGGGCGCTCCCCGCAGCAGGGCAGGGCCCCCGCGGTGGGGACAGCCCCCCATCCCCGCCGGGGTGTGTGGCAGCTCCTGTCACCCCCTTCTGCCGGGATCTGGGGTGTCTGTACCCCACGGTGCTGGGGGGGTTCCTCACAGACACCCTTCAGCAGCAGGGGAGCCTGCGGTGGCTGTCCCTGTGCTGATCCCGTCCCTTGCAGGTGAAGAGGAAGCTGAACTTGGAGACGGATCACCAGTACATAGCGGAGAGTTTGCCAGTGAGCCGGGGCAAGGCCAGGAACCCTGCTAAAGGTATCTGCTCCACTCCCCCTGGCCCCCTTGCCAGCCCAGCTCAGAGCAGAGCTCCAGCAGCCCCACTCTGCTCCCCTAGGCTCATCCCTGGCAGGTTCTCCCAGGCCCTTTGGGTGGGCTGTCCCTGGGGCTGTCCACTCTCCACACTCACTGCTGTGCCCTGTGCTGGTGGCACGGTTGTCCTGCCCTTCTGCTGGGTGTCACCCTGGCTCTGTCCCTCCCTGTGGGATGGAGCTGTAGGTGCCAGTGTGGTGTCAGTGCAGTGTCCCAGGTGGACCTGCTGCTCTCTCCCCCCGAGCCCTGCCTGGCACTCGGTGTCTCGGTCACAACGGAGCACAGGTGTCACAGCCTGTGCCAGGTGCTGCAACATCCTTCCTGCAGGGGATTTGGGCACCTCACCCCATTGCCCTGACAAAACAGATTGGGTTTGGGGTGCCAGGCCTGGTCACTGATCCACAAGCCACCTGCAAGCAAGTGGCAGGAGTTTTGTGACCTTTCAGCTCTGGCTTTCCCTTGTGGCTGAATGACACTTGGAATGACACTTGTCCTCCACGTCTGGCAGGGGCAAAGTCTCCTGGAGAGAAGTCCCGGTATGAAACCTCCCTGAACCTCACCACCAAGCGCTTCCTGGAGCTGCTGAGCCAGTCCCCAGATGGCGTGGTGGACCTCAACTGGGCGGCCGAGGTGCTGAAGGTGCAGAAGAGGCGCATCTACGACATCACCAACGTCCTGGAGGGCATACAGCTCATCACCAAGAAATCCAAGAACCACATCCAGTGGCTGTATGTCCCTGGGCTCATGGGGCTGTGCCTGGGGTGGGGGAGCTGTCTGCGTGGAGGATGGTCTTACTTGGGTGGAGAGCTTCAGGGTGGGGTCACCAGAGCTTCTGCTGCAGGGGAGGGCTGTGCTCAGTGGCACCAGGCTCCTGTGAGTCCCCATCCAGGGAGAGGGGGGGCTGCATCCAGCTTTGAGGAGTGCTCTGCTGCTAAATCCCTGCAGGGCTGCTTCCCTGGCTGTGAGGTGGGGCACAGGGAGCTGTGGGGGCTGGCTGCTGATGGACACGGCTCTCCCCAGGGGCAGCCAGGCCACCGTGGGAGCGCCAGGCCGGCACCGGCTGCTGCAGAAGGAGCTGCGGGAGCTGCAGGCGGCCGAGCGGCAGCTGGATGACCTCATCCAGATGTGCACGGTGCAGCTGCGCCTGCTCACCGAGGACCCCGCCAACCAGCAATATCCTTTGGTTGTGGGGCGGGGCTGGCTGGGTGGTGGCTGTGGTTGAGCCCCGGAGGCACAGGCAGGGGATTTCTCTGCCCACATCCCCGTGTCCCTTCCTTGACCTGCCCCACCGCAGCCTATGTCACCTGCCAGGACCTCCGCAGCATCGTGGACCCCGCGGAGCAAATGGTGATGGTGATCAAAGCCCCCCCAGAGACCCAGCTGCAGGTGTCAGACCCTGCAGAGGTGAGTTGGGGTCATGCTCTGCTCCTCCTGTGCCCTCCCTGAGCAGCCCAGTGTTCTCTGCTGTCGGAGCATCAGGGGGTAGCACGGTCAGGACAGACGGACACGAGAGATCTCTGCAGCCAGGGCTGGAACTTGGGGTTTATTGCAAAGGGCCTGGGGGCAGGGCCCTGCTGGGAGCTGCCAGCCACAGCTCAGAGCAGGCTGAGAGAAGAGAGGGGGAGCGAGGATGAGAGAGGGAGAGAGGCAGAGGGTAA
>NW_005054561.1:258133-262369 GCF_000277835.1 Geospiza fortis | reverse complement strand
TTCTCACTAACCAATCTAGTACAAGATACAAATCCTACAGCATTTCCATACAGCCTATAAGAATCACTACATTACCATACTGTGTTCCATTTTAAACCCTAAAAACTCCTCTTTGGGCCCCTTCTGCCAAGCCAGCAGGGTCTGCTCTGAGCCTTGGGCCTGTCTGCAAGCAGAGGGTGTTGTTTGATCCAAAGGGGATCCCCTTCAGCTGGCCACGCCATTGTTTTCCAGTTGTTCAGTAACTGAGGGATCTCAAAGCTTGCTTTCATTGCAATCTCACTTAGAGTTTCCATATTCTCAAAATCTTTTGCCAGACAATCATATTGATAAGGCTTTCCTGTTCCATCTTCCCCAACACTCTACGTGTCCCTGTGCCACCTTGTGTCACTCCTGTCCCCTCCCCAGGCGTTCCAGGTCTCCGTGAGAAGCACTCAGGGCCCCATTGATGTGTTCCTGTGCCCCGAGGACAGCTCAGGGGTCTGCAGCCCTGTCAAGAGCCCCTTCAAAGGCCCTGCTGAGGACTCTCCTCCCAGCCATTCACAGCCCAGAGCCCCCCTGCTCCTGCATCCTGCCCAGGATGTCAACATGCCTCTGCTGCCCGGAGAGCAAGGTGGGGCTGGGGACAGCCTGGGGACACAAGGGAGGAGCTGGGTACATGAGGGGCCTGGGGACACGAGGGGGCTGGTGGGATGTCACGGTGGCTCTAATCAGCCCCTCTGAAGTGACACAAGCCTGGGGAGGAAAGTGGGGCTGGGGACAGCCTGGGGACACAAGGGAGGGCCGGGGGTCATGAGGGAGGGGGCTGGGGACACAAGGGAGGAGCTGGTGGGATGTCACGGTGGCTCTCATCAGCCCCTCTGAAGTGGCACAAGCAAGGAGCTGGCACGCTGCTCAGGAACCCCAATGAGGCAGGGAGGTGGGAAGGCAGCATCTCCCTAGGCAAAAAAGCTTTTTTGGGGGGTTTCTTTGGGGGGTATTATGGGATTGACAGCTGTTGCCATGCCCACAGAAGCGCTGCTGCCAGGGCCGAGCGTGCTGCCCAGCAAGGGCCCGGAGGAGGAGGAGGAGGTGAGCCTGTCTCCCCTGGCCTCCATGGACATGCTGCTGGAGCAGAGCAGGGAGGAGCTGGCAGGTTTCCTGCCCGATGAGTTCATCAACCTGTCGCCGCCGCAGGCACAGGACTATCACTTTGGGCTGGAGGAGGGCGAGGGCATCAGCGAGCTCTTCGACTGCAACTTTGGGGACCTCCCCTCCTTGGACTTCTGAGGCTGAGCCCCCCTGGGTGCTCAGGGGAGTGCCAGGGGAGGGGCAGCCCCTCTGGCTCCAGTGCTCCCTGTTCCTCCCCAGCCCTTTTTGCAATATTTTCTCGTTATCCCTCCAGCCCGGTGGCATCCCCAGCTCCAGCCCCATGAGGAGGATGCCAGGGTGGGGTTCCCATCTTGGGGGACCCCCCCCATAGGGCCCTGATCAGGGGCACTGCCCAGGGCAGAGCCACTGCCCCCCAGGAGCCCGTTCCAGAGCTTTAAGCTGTCCTGTGTATAGATTAATGATTTGATTAATTTATTATTGTCCCCTGGGGACAGCGTTTCATTTCCGTGGGGGTTTGGGGGGGCTGTACAGCAGAGTGGGGGTGCTGAGAGTTTTTGTTGTGGTGGAGGTGTGGGGGGTGCTGGCTTAGGGCTGTCCCCCTGCCTGGGGGCTGCCCACAGCCTGGCTGAGCGTGGGGTATTTATTTATTATTTATGGCGTGTGGAGCTCTCCCAGGACGTGGAGGGGGCAGGAGGGAGCAGGAGGACGCTGCTGGTGGGACGTGGAGGGTGTCACCAGGGTCTCACCAGCACATCCTGGCTTTGCTTGTGTCCAGAAGAGGGCTGGCAAGGCCACGGCTGTGGCAGGTGGCAGTGGGGACGGGGCTGGGGGGGCTGGTGGCCCTGGCACCCTGTCCTTGTCCCCTCAGGGGACACAGAGGTGGCCAGGGGGAGCGTCTCTGCAGGTGAGCACCCAACGCTGTCTCCAGGCTTTCCTTCCCCTCCCTGTGCAGCCTTTTGGCTCTGGCTGCCCATGCCCAGGCCACTGGGGCTGGGAGGGGGGTCCTGGGGTCCCGCTGGGCCGAGCTGGAGACGCATTTTCACTTTTACTGCCATTTAACAAGCTTGTGTTCCTCTGAGCTTTGTGTTTAATAAAGGTTTCTACTGACTCTGGCTCTGCTCAGGTGCCTGGGGGTGTGAGGGGTGCTGGGGACCTCAGCTGAGAAACTGAGGGTTTGGGGTTATTTTGTGCTCTGTTCTCCACTTTGAACTCGAAATCCATGACCAGGTTTGTCCGTACCTGGATCTGCCAGAGGGGCTTTGGTGCTTGGTCCCACACAGGGTGGGATCTGGGGCTCATCCTGCCCTCCCTGCTCCTGCAAAGAGGCTGAGCTGCAGGAGGATGGGGTGATGGGTCTGGATGGGGTTTGCTTTCCTTGCAGCAGCCCCTGTCCCCACTTGGCTCCTCTCCTGCCTGGTTGTGACCGTGTTCACAGGGGTCCCAGGATGAGGGAAGAGATGAGGACCTGACTCCATGTGTCAGAAGGCTGATTTATTATTTTATGATATATATTACATTAAAACTATACTAAAAGAATAGAAGAAAGGATTTCATCAGAAGGCTAGCTAAGAATAGAAAAAGAAAGAATGATAACAAAGGTTTGTGGCTCAGCTCTCTGTCCGAGCCAGCTGGGCTGTGATTGGCCATTAATTAGAAACAACCACATGAGACCAATCACAGATGCACCTGTTGCATTCTACAGCAGCAGATAATCAATGTTTACATTTTGTTCCTGAGGCCTCTCAGCTTCTCAGGAGGAAAAATCCTAAGGAAAGGATTTTCCATAGGAGATGTCTGTGACACCTGCTTCCCTCCGCCCCTTCCCCCTGGTTTTGGGGCAGCATTTTCCTGCAGCATGGGGCCAGTGTGAAGCCACTCCATGCACTGAGTTCCCAGCTTTCCCTGTTCACCCAGCTCTTGGTGCTGCCTCAAGGCACCTGCTGGCACAGGTCTCTGGCCCAAAGTTCGAGGTCCCTGTGTCCTTGCTGCCTGGGGACAGACACACTGCCAGCCAGCAGCAGCCCTGACCCTGCCTGCCCTGGTCCCTCTGCAGCACACCAGGACTGAGGGGCTTTGGGCACCCCCGAGAGGGGAGCTTGGGGTTCCCTGGGGCTCCTGGCAGCCAGGGCTGTGCTCCTTCCTGCCCCTGTTTGTGCCCTTTCTCCCCTCCTCCTGCCCAGCCTCCTGCCTGGTTTGCCTTTCAACAGCCTGATAAATATTTCACCCTGAGCACGTTGTGTAAACTCCCCCTGCTGCTGCAATGGGATCCCAGGTCAGGACAGGCTGCTGGGTGGCACAGAGAGCCCATCACACTGCCTGGCATCCTGCCTGCACCCTTGTGCCTCTCTTCCCACGCCTTCTTCTCCCTGGGTTTGGGTGGCATTTTGTAATTGGGCAGAAAAGACCTCATTAGGGGCTCTGTGGGATCAGTCATTGGGTTAAAAGGGAAAATAATCCAGGTGTCAGCTCTTAATTGGATAGTTTAGCTTTAAAAGACCTTGGAACAGGAGATTGTTGGCCATTTTGTGGTGCTTTTCCAGCGTGCTGAGCCTGGTGTTGTCAGCATGCAAAACTCTAGATAAGACAATAATAAACAAGAACCTGAAGACCAAAAAGATCCAGTGTGTCTCTCTTTCCTGACACAAAACCACCCCAGGAGGGTCTGCCCCAACAGGGGAGCCCCCTGGGAGGGCCCAGCCATAACCCAGAAGTTGGGAGATCAGCAGCAGGTACCCTGGCACTGCAGGGTGCCCAGCCCAGCCCATGCCAGCTCCTCCCCAGCCATCCCTCCTCCTCTCCTCTGCTTCGTTCTGTCATAATGGATGGTGATGGTGATGGGTGATGGTGATCTGCAGTGCTGCAAAGGGGAGAGACCCTGGTGTTGGGGAAGCTGAAACAGGAAAGCCTTATCAATATGATTGCCTGGCAAAAGGTTTTAAGAATATGGAAACTCTAAGTGAGATTGCAATGAAAGCAAGCTTTGAGATCCCTCAGTTACTGAACAACAGGAAAACAATGGCATGGCCACTGAAGGTGATCCCCTTCTGATGGAACAACACCCTCTGCTTGCAGACAGGCCCAAGGGGCAGAGCAGACCCTACAGCTTGGCAGAAGGGGCCCAAAGAGGAGTTTTTAGGGTTTAAAATG
>NW_005054561.1:244018-258005 GCF_000277835.1 Geospiza fortis | reverse complement strand
CCTGCCCCCAGGCCCTTTGCAATAAACCCCAAGTTCCAGCCCTGGCTGCAGAGATCTCTCGTGTCCATCCATCCCCACCGTCCTACCCCCATCACTCCTACACCCCAGCACAGGAAATATTTTTTATGGGATCCAGGGGGCACAGGGAGAGGGGAGAGGACTTGCACTGCCATCCCCAGCTCCACAGGGCTGCTCCCACAGCCAGCCCACCCCAGCAGCAGCACAGCTCTGCCTCTTTTCCCCGAGAGAAGGCAAAGTGTCACGAGGGTCTGCCCCAACAAATCTTTTTGCCAGGATCTTTTCTCCTGAGAAGCTGAGAAGCTTCAGCTTCTCCATGTTCTGCTGCTTTGGAATGTGATCTGGAGAATTGTTTATCCAGCATGGGAAATTGTTTTTATTTGATGACCAATGACATCCACCTGTGTTGAGGCTGTGAGCAGTCACAAGATTTTATTATCATTCTTTTCTATTCCTTGCTAATCTTCTGATGAAATCCTTTCTTCTATTCTTTTAGTATAGTTTTAGTATATAATTTTCTTTTAATATAATATATATCATAGAATAATAAATCAGCCTTCTGAAACATGGAGTCAAGTGTCTCATCGCTTCCCTCATCCTGGGACCCCTGTGAGCACCAGCACAGGGACAGGGCTGTGTCCCACTGCAGCAGCACTGCCCAGCCCTGGGGGCTGCACTGCCAGCTCCACATGAGCCACGTAAAAATAACCACTGTGCCTCCCAGGATGATTCATGATGCAGCTGAAGGGCTTCCCTCTGCTATTTCGGGTGCCTGGAGAGGGAGCTGATGGTAGAAGAGCACATGGCAGCGCTGGGAAGCAGCCTCAGGCACTGTCTGGTTTGATTTTTCTGCTCCAAAGCTGCTTTTCTCTGCCAGGTGAAGGCAGCAGGTCAGGGGATGGGCACCTTGCACTCATCCTTGGGCTCTCAGCTCATTGCCAGGAGTGTCACCCCACAGGGACCATGGTGACCCCCCTGGCACTGGAAAATGCTGGGCAGGATGTGGCCACGGTGCTGAGCCCAGGCAGCCCCGCGGTGTCCTGGCCCTGGGCTGTAGGGTTGGGATCTGGGGGGTCAGGAGAGCTCCACAGCGGGGTGAGCTCCAGGACAGGCTGGCAGGGGCATTAATGCCCCCCGTAAGGGTTTGTATCTTTAACCAGATCCCCCTCAGAGGGTCCTAGAGCGGTTTGGGGTCTCTGTAGGCAGGGGTGCCCTGCCCCAGCTCTGCATCCCACGCCACCCTTCCCGATTTGCAAAAATCCCTCCTGTTTCCTCCAAAGGAGGGAGCTCAGGGAGCTGAGGAGCAGCGTTGTTTATTCCTGGGATGCTGCTGAGTGGCTGCTCCCTTTAATTGCTCCCTGCTGAGGTGCTGGGGAGCAGAGCAGAGCCCTGGTGTCCCCCACAGCCAGGGCCATGTCCCCCTTCCCTGCCGTGGCTTTCTGGGAGTTGGGAGCACCTGTCTGTCACAGACATCTTTTATGGAAAATCCTTTCCTTAGGATTTTTCCTCCTGAGAAGCTGAGAGGCCTCAGGAACAAAATGTAAACATTGGTTATCTGCTGCTGTGGAATGCAGCAGGTGGATCTTTGATTGGCCCATGTTGGATGTTGCTAATTAATGGCCAATCACAGCCCAGCTGGCTCAGCCAGAGAGGCTGAGACCAAGCCTTTGTTATCATTCTTTCTTTTTCTATTCTTAGCTAGCCTTCTGATGAAATCCTTTCTTCTATTCTTTTAGTATAGTTTTAATATAATATATATGATAAAATAATAAATCAGCCTTCTGAAACATGGAGTCAGATCCTCGTCTCTTCCCTCATCCTGGGACCCCTGTGAGCACGGTCACACCTGTCACCTCCTGCCATCAGTCTGAACTTCACCCTCCAGGTGAAGTTCACTCACTCTCAGGCTGCTCCTTCCCACATGGAACCTGATGCTGACTCCCAGGGATCCCACTGGGCACCAAGTGTGGGTTTTTGGGGCAGATGGGAGTGTGGGAACCCTTCCAAGGGGGGGGGATTTTGATCCAGGGCAGAGCCTCGCCATCACCCAAGCTCCTTCCATACTCCATGCAGGGCGAGTCTCCTGTCCCTGCTGCACCCCTTGCCTGTGTTTTGTTCCTGCTCCCATTTCAGATGGATTTGGTGATGGTCACACTCAGCTCCAGCCCTTGGAGCTCTCTGGGGACAGGGACAGCCCCGTGCCAAGGGCAGTGAGTGCACGTGCACCCTGGAGCCCTTGGATGCCCCTGCCAGGGCCCAGCTGGGCTTTTTCCACCTCTTTTGCTTTGCACACACCTGGAACAGCTGGGAGATGCTAAAAATAGCTGTGATGCCGTGGGCTCAGCTTGGAGCACCTTGTCCCAGGGGGAGCAGGGGGTGAGGGAGCTCCACGTGCTGCAGTGGGTCACCTTGGGGTGGGCAAGGGGCTTGCATCTGAGACCTGGCTCAAGCAGAGCTGAGCTCAGCAATCAGGGCGTCCTGCAGAGCTCCCTGTGAAAGCAGAGGTGGTGCTGAGGGAGGCAAAGCCTGCCTGGGATTCTGCAAAATCCAAGCAAAACAGGTTCATGGCCCTTTTCAGGAAGTGAAATCCTGGAATGGAGGCACAAGCCCCCAGATGCCTGTGCCAGGCAAGGGATGGGCACAGCTCCTCCTCCTCCTCCTCTTCTTCCTCCTCCTCGTGTCCCCCAGCCGGCTGGGGCAGGGGTTCCCATCTCTGGAGGTACTGGGATCCTGGCATGCTGCTCTGGAGGGAAGCAGCTCGGAGCTTGCCTGGCACTGAGGGCATGGAGGGGCTGGCACCACCAGGAACTCATGTGGAACAAGCCTGGGTGTCAGGGGACCACTCCAGGGCCACCAAAACCACAGTGGGACCACCTGTGGTCAAACTGGGGCCAACCCAGGGCCAGCTGAGGAAAGCAGGGCTTTCCCAGTGCCATCAGTGCCCATGTTGGGACCAGCTGTGGTCAAACTGGGACCAACTGGGACAATCAGGACTGTCCCAAAGCCAACAGTGACCGCACTGGGACCACCTGTGGACAAACTGGGACCAACTGGAGCCACAGTGGGACAACCCAAGCTATGCTAGGACCAGCCATGACCACACTAGGACCAGCCATGGTCAAACTGGGGCAGCCCCAGGGCCATCTGGGCCAACCAGAGCTACCCTGGGGGCAAGAGCAACCACACTGGGACCATCCATGGCTCAACTGGGACCACCTGGGGCCTTGCTTAGGGCACCCAGGGCTACGGTGGGGTCAACAACGACCACACTGGGACCATCCGTCACCCGACTAGAGCCACCCCAGGGCCAGCCGAGGCACCCAGCGTTACTGCGGGGCCAACAGTGACCACACCGAGACCACCTGTGGCCACCCTGGGATCAGCTGGGGCACCCAGGGCTGCTGTGGGGCCAGCACTGATAGCTCTGGTCACACTGGGACACTCAGGGACGGTCACACAGCCCAGCACGGGGATCCCACGGGGCTGTTCTGGGTCCGACCGGGATCGCCTCAGCGGCGAGCGGGCACCGGGACCCAGCGTGGGCCCGCCCCTCTCCCCTCCGCCAAGCCCATTGGTGGTTTTTGGTGTCGGGCGCGAGCGGCGCCCGGACCGAGCCGGGCTGAACCGAGCCGAGGCAACCAAACCGAGCCACCCTGCCGAACCGAACTGAGCCCAGCCGAACCATCCCTGCCGAACCCATCCCTACAGCACCGAACAGAGCCAAACCCGTCCCTCCGGCACGCAGCTGATCGCTAAGGCACGGAACCAGATCCATCCCTACCGCACCGAGGCCATTTCCGCACCCAGCCCATCTCTACGGTACCGCGCCTAGCCGTGCCCTACGGCACCGCACCGAGCCCATCTGTACAGCAGCGCCCCTGCCCTGCGGCACCGCACCGCATCCCGGGGCACCGCACCGAACCCGTGCCCTGCGGTACCGCACCGCATCCCGGGCACCACACCGCATCCCGGGCACCGCACCGAACCCGTGCCCTGCGGTACCGCACCGCATCCCGGGCACCACACCGCATCCCGGGCACCGCACCGAACCCGTGCCCTGCGGTACCGCACCGCATCCCGGGCACCACACCGCGCCCTAAGGCACCGCGCCCTCCGGCACTGCTCCCCTTGCCCCGGTGCCCGCAGCACCGCGCCCGGCGGGACCATGATGTCGTGTGCCGAGCTGCTGGCCGTGTGCCTGCTCTCCGCAGATCGCGGCCCCAAGCCCCGCCGCCAGCCGCTGCCCATCTTCCACGACGTGAGTACCGCGGGCGGGACCCCGCACCCTGTGCCCCGCTCGGGAGCCGCGCACGGCTGGCGTGGGGTGAGGCTCCTTCCCGGAGCAACCGGCCCGGGGGATGTGCCCCTGCCAGCCTGGTCGTGATGGCTTCAGTAATGATGTCGTGTCCTTCTGCTGAATGCTGGGCCTCTGGTGGCTGGGAACAGCCCACGCCTCATCCAGAGCTGGCTGTCATGACTCCCGGAGCGGGAGCTGTGTGGCAGGAGCGCCGTGGAAGGTTCCCTGGAGCTGTTCACAGCCATGGGATCCAGCAGAGCGGTGCCTGCGGCAATTGTGGAGGAGGATGCTCCGTGCGGGTTGGAGGCTGCCTCGGCATCCTGGCGGCTGTGGGTGGCACGGGGGAGTTGGAAATGCAGGTGGTGGCTCTTTGTGTTCGGGGATGCTGGCACGGTTCCTCCTGTCACACCGCGTCCCCTCCTGGGCCAGGGGCCGGGGCTCTGGGAGGGAGGTGGCTGCGTGCTGGCCATGTGCCAGGGCCAGGGGCACAGCCCGGGCACCCCTGGAGCACCTCCGGCCCTCCTGCCCAAATCGCCCTGCTGACAGAGCCCTGGCACTGCCATGTGTCCGGCACCGCTGCACTCCGAGCCACCCTGGGGACCAGGGACATGTGGGGACAGAGGTGCTGCCCCTGCCCTGCCGCAGGGAGGAGGAGGAGGAGAAAGCCAGCCAGGCTTAAGGATGAGGTGCCCGGACACTGGCACAACCCAGGTCGGTGCCAGCTGTCGTGTCCCAGCTGCCATCTCCGTCCTGACCCGCTCCAGGTTCACCCCGTGCCCCAGCCTATCCCAGAGGAGGGGAACAGCAGATCCCGGGCTGGACTAGCCACGTCTGGTGCAGTCCAAACCCCCTGGGATGCCCAGGGAGGCGCTGGGAAGCCGTGGTGCCGCTCAGCTGCCAGCTGGGGTCAGGGTCTCTCTCCTGCCTGGGGGGCTCGGGCTGCCAGGCTCTCCAGCCAGCATCATTAACCGCGCTAATTGCTCGGCTGAGGGGAGGTGGGCAGGAGGGGGCGGCTGGTGGCAGCTGTGTTCCAGCTCAGCTCCTCAGGGCACTCGCTGAGTCGCACATCCATCCCTCAGGGTGTCATTAAAGCAATTAAAATGGGAAATGTTAACAACTCTAGCAGCTGCTTTCCGGGTTCTGACGGCTTCTCTTCCTCTACCCTGTGACTCCTTTGCTCCCAGCTTTGCTCCGGAGCTTGGCAGGGTGAGTTTCATCTCTGCACCTTTGGCTCTGGGCACTTGGCTGGTGCCCAGCTGCCCCCAGGTGTGACCGTGTTCACAGGGGTCCCAGGATGAGGGAAGAGATGAGGATCTGACTCCATGTTTCAGAAGGCTGATTTATTATTTTATGATATATATTACATTAAAACTATACTAAAAGAATAGAAGAAAGGATTTCCTCAGAAGCCTAGCTAAGAATAGAAAAAGAAAGAATGATAACAAAGGTTTGTGTCTCAGACTCTCTGTCTGAGCCAGCTGGGCTGTGATTGGCCATTAATTAGAAACATCTAACATGGGCCAATCACAGAGGCACCTGTTGCATTCCACAGCAGCAGATAATCAATGTTTATATTTTGTTCCTGAGGTCTCTCAGCTTCTCAGGAGGAAAAATCCTAAGGAAAGGATATTTCATAAAAGATGTCTGTGACACCCAGGCTGGTCGGGGTGAGCATCCCCCGGCAGCAGGGCAGGATCCCTGCCTGCCTCCCCGCAGCGCCGCACCCAGCGGCTGCTGCTCCTCTGGGACCTGCCAGCACATCTCCTGCCTTTGGGAGAAGTGAGGAGGAGGAGGAGGAGGGCTTTGCCCGAGACGCTTCGCTGCAGGCGCGGTAGGAGCTGCAGTGCTGCCATGGCCCTGTGCAGCATCTCCAGCCTCGGGGAGATTCATCCCTCAGGCCCAGGGTTTGCTCTGTCCCCCCTGGGACATGGGAGCTGCAGGAAGGACGGGTTCTGCTGCCTGACCACAGCCTGTCCAGCCTGCCGCGGGTCGATGTGGCATTGTCCCCAGGGCAGCTGTCCCCTCCCCAGCACCGCGGCTGCCTCCAGACCTGCAGGCAGGGAGGAATCCTATAATCTCCTTCCTTCCCGGGGTATGTGTGGGGCTCATCCCATAAATAAATGCTGTTTCACTGCCTCTTCCCTTGGTCCCATGAGGAAAGGCACAAGCCCAAGGGCTGAGGGAAACATCCCAGGCTCCAGGCAGTGCCCCTGTGCTCTGGGGCTGCACCCTGAGGCAAGAGAGGGATTCCTTGTAGGGCCCTAATGCCACTCCCAGCCTGGCTCTGCATCACCTTCCCCTGGCTTTGTCCAGGCTGCTGTCCTCACTGGGGACAGCGCTCAGCTGCCGCCCCTGTGCCCAGGGAGGGGACAGCACCGGCCCTGTGGAGTGTGGAAAGGGCTCTGTGCCGGCTGGGCTGGGCTGGAGCTGGGCTCAGGCAGGGCTGGGCTGGCTGCAGGCAGCCAGAGCCCTGCCATGCCAGGGGCTGTGGGAATAAATACCAATATTGCAGGACGGGATGTGCCTGAGCTTGTCTGGCCCTTGGTGCTGAACCAAACAGCAGCACTGTGGTGTTTCACCCCACAGACACTTTTGGCTGGCTGGTGTGTGGTGTTTCACCCCACAGACACTTTTGGCTGGTTGGATGCTGCAATTGGCAGGTGGGGACAGGTCCAGGCCTGCAGGAGCTCTGGTGGTGGTGGGATGGAGCTTCCTCCTGTGTTGTGCTCACATGTGCAATGTGTTTGGAGATTGTTTACCCACAGGTGATTGTTCCATTGCATTCTGCTGTTAGTTGTTTGACTGTTTGGCCAATCAGGGCCAAGCTGTGTCAGGACTCTGGAGAGAGTCACCAGTTTTCATTATTATCTTTTTAGCATTCAGTAAGTATCCTTTCTGTATTCTTTAGTATAGTATAGTATTCTTTAATATAATATAGTATTATAAAGTAATAAATGAGCCTTCTGAGAACATGGAGTCAGATTCATCATTCCTGCCTTTTTTGGGGCAGGAATACAATAAATACAAATTTAAAATAGTAATACAATAAATACTGTAAATACAATACCACAGGTGCTGCCCCTGCAGCTGTGAGACCCCACAAAGAACCCGTTAGCCTGGAGAAAGCTTTGCTCTAAAATCCAGAGAAATCATCACTGTTTGGGAGCTGCAGGTTCCCATCTCAGCTCAGTGTGTGCTGTGTGGTGCTCAGGGCGTGCCCACCCCCTTTCCTGGCCAGCTGGGATCCCAGGGATGGTTGGTTCCCTGACGGTGCCCAGCTCCAGGCAGCCCCAGCTCCTCAGCTTGGGGCAGGAGGAGCTCGCTGTGCTCACAGGAGCATCCTCCAAGGAGCTGCTCCTGCTTCCCAGGGAAGGAACCAGGGAGCTCCAGCCCTAGAAAAGCCTCTGGCCAGCTGCAACCCAGAGGCTCAGGGGGTTTTCCTGGGCAGCTCCTACTTTGCCTCAGGACGTGCATGGAGCTGGCAGTGGGTGGTGCAGGAGGGGCTGCAGTGCCTCTGTCTGTGCAGCCACTGGGGCTGCTCTGGGCATGGGGGCAAGAACAGAAAAGTTCAGTCTCCTTTCCTGGCCCTTTTTCCTTCCTAATCTTTCTTCAGACCTGCAGATTTCTTCATCAGCCAGTATAGTAAATCAAGGCAACCCTGACGAAGGGGAGGAATGATGAGGAGGACTCTATTCAGAAGGCTATCAGAAAGCTAATTAATTATTACTTTATTATATATAGGCTAATTAATTATTTTATTATACTATATTATTCTATACTATATTACACTGAATCTGCACAAGCACCCAGCTGCACTCAACTGTCCAGCATCTCGTGACTGTCAGTGCCAAGCAAAAACTGGTTCATGCCCCTCACACACACCTGGATTCAATGGTCAATGAATCAAAACACACCAGAATCCAATTATCAATTCCCTTCAGGTAAACAGTCTTCCACAATGCATTCCACTTGTGAACAACAGGAGGAGCAGTAAATGAGATAAGAATTGTTCTTTCTTTCTCTGAGGTTTCTCTCTGTGATTCCCAGAAATATCCTTGGGAAGTTGTACCTTGCTTTTCTCTGTGAACAGAAATGTGGCCACAAGCCAGGATGATATAAAGGACAGTTTCCACATAGACAGTTTTCTGTTGCTGCCTCCATTAGGATGTGCTGGACAAAACCTTGTACATTTTGGTCTGGGAAAATGTTGCCAGGTTCAGAAGCGATGCTGCTCCTCACTGGAGTCAGCCCCAATAACTCCTGGTGAAGCAGATCCCAGCAGGGCTGAGCAGCCCCAGCTCTCTCCTGGGGCATGGGAGAAGCCTCATGGTTGGGAATCTGTGCTGAGACCCTGAGCTGGAGCAGCTCTCCAGCTGTGCCCTGTGGCAGAAGCAGTTACAGATTAATTAACTCATTAATGATTAATTACAGTGAGTGTGCATGCCGAGGAGCTGTGGGGAGGGCTGTGCTGAGGGCTGGGTACAAAGCTCAGGGCAGGAGCTGCTCCTTGATGCAGGTGCTGGAGTGTTGGTGATGCACAAAGTGCTTCCTTACAGACTGGGTTTATTCTTAATGCTCTTTCCTTTAAATGCACTGAAAAATTAAACAGTTGCCATCACAAGGATGCAGCAAAGTCCTTTCTGCTTTGCCTGTGTGTTTTCTAAAGGTGCTTGCTGTGAGTGCCAGGCTCACTCAGCCAAGAGCTCGGTGCATTAGAGGCAAGAAATGGGTTTAATCATTGGCAAAGGGGAATTTCCTGTGCAATCCCAACAGCTGGGGCTTCTCCCTGAGCTCCTGGAGGTGTTTTTCCGTGGTGCTGGGTGCTGCCTGGCTCACTGCTCAGCTGCCCTTCTCTCCTGTTGTGTTTTGTCTTGCAGATTTTCCGGCGAGCCGACAAGAACGGTGAGTGCTTTGTTCCTGCTGCTGCCTCCCCCTCCCTGCCTGGCTCCTGCCCACTGGGAGCTTTGGCTGCAAGAGGGAGGGTGGAAAATGCTTTTCTGCTTCACCTGGATCCCTGCCCAGGGGCTGGGAATGGGCTCAGGACACAGGACACAGCCCCTTCCAAGCCCTTCTCCTGCCCAGGGGCTGTCAGGATTCTGCTCAGTCCCTCACAGGATTGGTCCTGTCTCTGTGCTCAGTCCAGGGTTTTACAGAGCACACCCTCAGACAGAGTTGTTTTGCAGGAATTTTCAATGTAGGAAACATGGGGTTTGGGGAGTGCAGGATTTGGTGTTGGATGAGCCTGTGCTGGTGCCCTGCTGTCCCCAGGGTGGCTTGGACAGCCCTTCTCCCCTGGCCTTGTCCCTGGCACTGCCAGGAACTTAATATTTCAGAGAGCTGGCCAAAATTTGCTGCCAGATTGAAGAGTATTACAGAGCTGGGCAGCAGCTCCAAGCTCTGCAAGCAGATCTGCTGTGCTGCTTTTGTGTCCTGAAGCTTTAGTGATGATGGGGAAGTTTCACCCTCCTGGCTGGGGGATTCTGTTTCTGGGTGCCCCTGGAGCCCCTGGCATTTGGGATTTAGGCTCTGCTACCCAGTTTTTAATCCAGCACCCATAAGCCAAGAGGTCCAAAATCACAAATGGTTTCCCTGAACCTTCCCACACTCTCTTGGGCTCTTTTCCTGCATGGTAGCTCAGGAGATGCTTTTATTGCAGATCACAGTGCAGCCCAGGAGCTGCAGTCCTCCACAGAACGGAAGGAAAAAGCTCTTGAGTCCATGCAGAGCACTTTCTTTCCATGGAAATCTGATGCTGTTCTTGGACAGTGTGTGTGCCTTTCTGAGAACACCACAGTGGGGCCTTTAGGGAAGGGCTGAAATTCCCACCTGCACTTCCAGCAGCACCCCGTGTTTTTGCTGGGCTGGTGGGCCAGGCTCTCAGGGAGATTTGTGCTGTAATTATCATGCAGAACACGCCCAGCCCCGTCCCACGCAGGGCTGGGATGCTGCTTTCCTCAGATCCATAATTATTCTTCCCTTTCCTTTGAATGCAGATGATGGGAAGCTGTCATTTGAGGAGTTCAAGAACTATTTCTCTGATGGCATCCTGAGCTCGGAGGAGCTGTGGGAGTTGTTCAGTGGCATTGACAGGCGTCACTCAGAGTGAGTACCGTGGTGGTGGCACTGAGGAGATGCAGGAGAAGCTAAAACTGCCTGACTGGAGGTGGAGGAGCTTGGGAGGCGGGTGTGATAAATAATCAGGGTGAGACAAACCCACCTCTTGCCACAGGCAGGTGTTCAGAGCCACTGAGAGAGCAGCCCGACATTTTGAGAGCAGCCATGGATTTCCTGCAGCTCCAGAGAGTGAGCAGGCACTGAAAATGCCATTCCTGTGGTTTGGAAAATGTGCTCCAGGAATAGGCAGCCCGTGGAGCAGGCTGTGTGCCTGCAGGAGCCTGTGCTGCTGTGGGGACACACAAAGTCACAGACTCTGCCCCTGCTGACTCAGGAGCTGCTTGGCACTTATGTAAGAGCTGCTTTCCACCACAAGTGGGCCTGGTGCACGGAACAGGGAATTTAGGGCAGCTACTTGTAAAAAAAAAAAGCCCCACAGACTGGGAGAAGGAATTGTGTTTAGCTCTGGTCTCCTAACAGGGAATTTAGGGTAGCTACTTCTGAAAAAAAGAAAGCCCCACAGAGCAGAAGGAATTGTGTTTAGTTCTGGTCTCCTCATGAGTGGTGCTATCCAGAGGGTTCTGCTGGGCTCAGCTGGGATTCTCATCCCAGCTTTTTGGATATTTTGGCCTCACTGGGGTCTCTATGCCCAGCTGGGTGCTGTGGGTGGGTCTGTCCTGGCACTGGGAGGAGCTGGGTGCTGCTGACTTGCATGCCTGGGGTCTGCCCACACACTGGGGTGCTGCTGGGGGACAAGGGGCTGCAGCTTCCCCCCAGTCTGGGGGCAGCATTGGCTTCCCCTGCACCTCTGACACCCTTGACCAGGGCACAGGTCCCTGCCAGGGTGAGGAAATTTGGGGCAGCCTGAGCTGCACACGCAGGCCCCAGGGCAGTGGCACAGAGGGCCCTTGTCACTCTGAGATGCCAACAGCCACCAAATGCCACCAGCAGCAGACACCCAGTGTCACCACCCACTCAGGACTGGGGCAGTGGGGATGGTGAACTCCCAGTGCTGCTGGGGCTGGGTTTGGCTCCCACTGCAGGGGTGGGCAACTATCTGCTGCTTTCCTTGGAGCTGCTGGTTGGGCTTGTGGGTGTGGGCAGCAGGAGAACGTCTCTGGAAACCTCTCTGTCTCTGAGCGGTGATCCCAGGAAGCTGCAGTGAGTGTTCCCTTTCCTCTGGAAATGCTCCTTTCCTCTTGCCCCATTTTGGGGTGATCTCAGAGCCACAACAGCCCTGGAAAACACAGGGTGCAGCAAAAGCTGCGCCAAGGGAAATACAGGTTGGATATTGGGAAAAAGGTTTAACAGAAAGGGTGATAAAGTTCTGGAATGGCTGCCCAGGGAGGTGGTGGAGTCCCCATCCCTGGGTGTGTTTAACAAAGCCTGGATGTGGCACTGGGGGCCAGGGTTCAGTTGAGGGGTTGGGGCTGGGTTGGATTCCATGTTCTTGGAGGTCTCTTCCAACCTGGTCATTCTGGGAATTCTGTGAAGCTGGGAGCTTTAGCCCAGCTCAAAGCTGAGCAGGGAAGGTCTCCTGCCTTCAGGTGGGGTTTGTTCCATCTGTCTGGAGCAGCTGAGGAGGCCTGGCTGGGCTGTGCTGCCCGGGGAGCTGTGGCTGCAGTGAGGGCAGCTGTGACAGCACTGAGCTGGTGACATCTGTAGCAGGGTGTGAGCCTTGGGTCCTTGTTCTGTTCCTGCCACCAAGAGCAGAAGCAACCCTCAGAGCTGTTTGCAAATTCCTGCAAATGTAGGAAGCATGGGGTTTGGGGAGTGCAGGATTTGGTGTTGGATGAGCCTGTGCTGGTGCCCTGCTGTCCCCATGGTGGCTTGGACAGCCCTTCTCCCCTGGCCTTGTCCCTGGCACTGTCAGGAACTTAATATTTCAGAGAGCTGGCCAAAATTTGCTGCCACACTGAAGAGTATTACAGAGCTGGGCAGCAGCTCCAAGCTCTGCAAGCAGATCTGCTGTGCTGCTTTTGTGTCCTGAAGCTTTAGTGATGATGGGAAAGTTTCATCCTCAATCCAGCAGGTGGGTTTGGTGCCGTGTTTGCCATGTCCAGGCTGGAATTTGTGTTTCCTCATCCCTGCCAGGCTGACCTGAGGAGGGGCAGTAGCAGAGACCTCCATGCCCAGACCCCTCCTGACCCTCAGCCACCCCTGGGACCTGCAGCTGCTGGGAACATGAATATTTCAGAGCTCTCCCACATTTCTTGTTGCCCTTCCAGACAGCCCCATGCCCTCCTCTGTTCACCTCCCACCCCTCTGGCTCTCAGGTGAGACACTGGGACCTGTGCATCACACACCTCTGCTGGGGTCACTTCACATTCTACATCTCCACACCAGGCTGGTTTTGTTCTGAATTTCAGAAAATGGTTCCATTTTAGCATAAAGTATCCCCTCACTTTAATTCTGTGACATTTCAAAGTTTATGTTGAAGCCAAATTCAGCTCTGTTTGGCAGCTGGTACAGCAGCAGGTCCATGGCTTTGTGTGGCTGGTCCAGAGCTCCTCACCAGCTCTGGCAGTGGCACAGTGAGGTTCATCTTCCTGGAGAAGAGCATTTTCATCCTCTGACATGTCTGGGTGAGGAGAGACTGATGTTTTTGGAAGTATGTGAGCTCCGCAGCTGCATCCAGAATTGCCTGCCCTGTGAAACCTGCCCAGGGAGTTGCTGTTTGGATTTTACCTGTCCTTCTGTCCTGTACTGTTGGGAAAATTTAGAAAAATAAGGTCTGGAAAATGCATGTTCCCATGAGGGTGTTCAGGAGTTGGGTGCAGATTGCTCAGAGCCTTTGACCTGGAGCCACAAGGGATGGAAGTGCTGACCTGGTGCCTCTTGGTGGAAATAACCTCAAGCCTGTGGTTGTGTAGACAAAGGGATTTGAGTGCATTCCCTCTCCTCTCTTTACTCAGAGACTGCAGAATCTGCCAGCCCCAGATGATGGAGAGAGACTGAAACACTCTGTGTCACACAAAAAAGGTTTGGAAAGCAGATCTGTGATGGCAGTGGAGGTTCCCAACATGATAAATGATAAAAATTAAAAAAAAGTCTGCTTTTCTGCAGCTGATTGCTGTTTTCTTGCATAAATTCCAGGCACATTCTGACAAAATCCCAACAGCATAATGATGACAAGCTCCTCCATCATCAGTTCAGGCTTAATTACAGTTAATCAGTGGTTTGAGCACAGTCAAAATACAGCTCTGGGAGATGTGGAGAGTCTCAGGATGAGTGCTTTGGAGGCAGAGATGGCTCTTCTCCTGGAGTGGGAATGGCAGGGAGGAAAGCCTGCTGCCCCTGGCAGCCCTGCAAAGTGGGTCAGCATTTGGTGGGCACATGCTGGGGGTGAGCTCCACCGCGGTTTTGGTGTGAATCACTTCTGGCAGCATCAGAATGGCCCCAGCAGCCCCGGGGTTTGCCTGCTGTGCTCTGTCCTGCCCCTGCCTGTGCCTGGGGGCTGCTGCAGCCTCTGGGACAGGGCAGAGGTTCCCCTGCAGGGCTGCTGGTGGAACAGGCTGCAGATCCTCCCCTGGACAGCTCCCACAGGGAGCATTCCTG
>NW_005054561.1:237269-243517 GCF_000277835.1 Geospiza fortis | reverse complement strand
TGAAACCAGTCCCAGCCCCAGGTGCTCACTGGGACCAGTGCAAACGCCTGGATAATGTGTGCACCAGGTGTCCACATCCCCTCTGTGGTGATTTTTACCTTCTCTCAGGTGGGAGCCAGGGTTTCCCTGCAGCTCTGGGGCTGTGCTGTGCATGCTGCAGTGCCAGGGCTCTTGCAGCACTGCAGCAGCTCTGCAGGCTCCAGGCAGATACCAGAAATAAAGGGGAAAACTTCAGAAGGAGCAAACCCTTTTTCCAGTGCACGCTGGTGCCCCAAACCCCAGTGTCTGTGTCAGGCAGAGCTGGCCTGAGGTGGGATCAGCAGAGTTGGGCAGAGTGAGGGGCTGTGGCTCTGCAGGTTTATCTGGATCGAGTCTCAAGGGAAATAGGATTTTTTTCTCCCCTTTACAAAGTGCCTGCAGTGCCAGGTCAGTGCGCAGAGCCCTGCCTGAATCAGCTGCTGTGTGTTTAAAATAGCTGAGCTGAATGTTCCTGCCCCTCTGTGCTGCTCAGAGCTCCCGGTGCAGTCCCAGAGCAGCCTGCAGCCCCCTGCCCTGGCTCTGCCACCCCTCACACCAAAATATTCCCCAGATTGAGCCACTGCCCACTGTTAAAGTGCTCTCAATGGAGCCCAGGAGGAAGGGAGAGACACAAACAGCTTTTGATGTCTCAGGAAAAGCTGTAGGAAGATTTTTGCCTTAATTATTTCACATTAAATGGCATTTTGGACACTTCACACACTGTTCTCTAATTTTACATGGGTGTGTTTTTGTCCCTTTGCCCTGTGAGCAGTGTCGGGGGGGACAGGGTGATGGTTTCCCACCTCTGGGCAGCAGCACTGCAGCATTCCTTGTGCTGGGAGCCTGGCAAACTCCAGGTACTGCCACTTCCCCCATGTGTGACAGCACTTAAACACTTAAAAAACACTTGAAAAGCTCTCTTTGGGGCTCTCTTCCACTTTCCCAATCAGGATTAAAAGTGGTTGTAATCATCTGGGGGATGTTTAGGCAGCAGAAAGCCTGGAGCAGAGGCTGGTTTGAATAAATGCCATGCTGGGCTCTGGCCCTGCAGGCTCTGGGCATGGGGAGCAGCTCTGCCTCCGTGCCTTTGGCCACCTGAGCAGATCCTGCAGCACCCTGCAGACCCATCCCAAAACCTGGGGCTGTTTTTGAGCATTCCCTCCTCCCTCTCTGTCGCTGGCCGGGGTCTCTGTACAAATCACAAACAGGACAGGGCTGCTGTGGAACGTGCCTTGAGCTGTTTTATTTTCCAGCATCAGTCTCATTCCATGGTTATGACAATGGGAAGATGCCACCAGCTCACCTCCCAGGCAGCAGACCCAGAACTTGATGTTACAACTTACTGTATAAGTTTATTGACCAATCACACAAAGCAAAAGCACATTGACAGTAGTTCTATCCAACCACTATAAGCACACGTACCTTTGGTTAAACAATGCTTGCTCATTTCAAATACAATACCTGCTTGTGAGCCTTAAAGCACAATGCACAGAGCTCCATTATTAAGTTTAGAACTTCCTAATATCTCACTAGATAAACTTTTCTGCAGCTTAGGGAGCTATTCTAGACAAGTGTTAATACATTGTTCTATTTGTCCTTACTTTTCTACTTTTTAAATAATTTTTCTGCTGACCTATCTCATGGCTGCCGGTTAGCTCTAATCACAGTTCTGCTGTCTTTGAGTCCTGCCTTTTGCAGCTTTCCCAAAACCCTCTGATTTTGTGGATTCCCACTCCTCTCCACCCCAGCAGCACCTTTAGCAGCCTCAGGAGGGACCTGCCCCAGCCCTGCAGGGATGCCGGGGGGATTGTGCTCTCTGTTAGTGAAAAGAGTGGGGGTCTGGCCCCTGCCTCCAGGGTTTTGGAGCCAGATCCCTGCTTTAATGACCTTCAGGGGAGGAACAACTGCTCTGGAGCCTGCAGACAGCCCCACAGCACCTGGGCTCTGCAGGAGGAGGAGCTGAGGGGGTCTGGCCATGGGGAGGACCTGGGCTGAGGTCGGAGATGAACAAGGAGGGAGCCCTGGCTGGATGCTCCCCACCTTTGGGGGAAGAGGATGGGTTGAAGAAGCAGCTCCAGGGCTCAGAAATGGCCAGCCAGGGGTGGGGAGCACCTCCATCCAGCCCCACTCTGTTGTCACTCCTCTCCCAGCACACTCCAGCTCCAGGAGATGGTGGTGGAGCAGATCTTCCTGCTCCTTCAGCCCCTGGGTGCTGCAGGGGCTGGCAATGGCTCCTGAGCTGCTGGCTCTGACCCTGTGCAGCTCCTTCTTTTTCTAATGCAGCTTGTGAAAATACACGAACATGAAAATCCACCAGGACTCAAGACAAGCCCCCAAACCCCTGCTCACCCCCACTGTTTCCCTCACACCAGCCCCAGTATCTAACAGGAGCTTTTCTGTGTTTCTTGCAGCAACGTGGACACGGAGAAGTTGTGTGGTAAGTCAGGGATGTTCCTGCTTCCCCTCCCCAGCGTGGGTGGTGGGGTTTGTGTGTGTCTGACCTGGGCACGACTGGGTGGCACCAAAGGTCCCTGTGGCTGGACCCCAGCACAGAGGTGCATTTCCCAAGGGGAGACGTGTCTTGGTTTGAACAGACAGGTGTCTGCTAAGGAAGGCAGCAGCTTCCCCTGAAATGGAAAATGCATTTTCCCTCTGAAGTATTATAATTTTGAAATCATCATAATAATATCAAAATTATTATTGTAATTTCTAAATCACAATAAATTTTATTCTATTTTAATAGTTTAATAAAAATTAATTATATTTAATAATAACTATTAATAATTAATTTTATTATGATTAATTATATAATTTAACTATAATTATATTTTTATATTTAAATGTTTTTAATTTTTAGATTTTAATTATTATAATTTTGAAATTAAGGGGCTCTCAGGAAAAGGTATGGGAGCAGGAGCAGGGCCTGCCCCCTGTGTGTCAGGGGGTGGCACAGCCCCATCCCATGGGGGCTCAGCCCTCCTGCAGTGCCAGCTGTGCTGCTGCTGGAGCAGGGATCCTGCACAAGGGGGGAGTTTTCCTCTGCAGCTCCAGGGCTGCTGCAGATGGGCCTGGGCTCCCTCTGGCAATGCAGGGCAGCAGAAAGCTGCTCCTCTGGCAATGCAGGGGGCAAAGGCTGCTGTGCTGTGCCAGGCTCAGATTGGATCCAGGTAGGAATGCTTGGCTCCTCCCCTGGGCGCAGCATCTCCCCATGGGATGCTGGAATTGGATCAGCCCTGCAGGGACACTCAGTGGCCATGGACAGCAGAGATCTCCTGGAGGGAGGGTTGGCTGTGGCAGAGATAAAGAAAACTGCCCATGAACAGAAGAGAACTGCCCCACCTCTGACAGATACAGAAATAGAATTTGCCAAACCACATCTTAATCCCAGGACAATAGGGAAGGACTTTTCCTTTCAGTCCAAGTGGGAGAATGATTCTGGAATGGGAAGTGAGATCCCCCCTTGCAGCTCTGGGCTGAGTGTGGGGAGCAGGAGCAGGGGAGGCAGAGATGGAGATGCTCAGGAGCCTGACCATGGTGTTCTGTCCTGCTGCAGATTATTTCTCAGCATACCTGGGGGAATACAGGAACGTTCTCTCTGCCCTGGAAACGCTCAATGCTGCGGTGCTGGCAGCCATGGACAAAACCAAGCTGGTAAGGATGGCACAGGGGAGGGCAGCTGGGTGGGAAATTGGAGCTGTGGTAAGCTCAGCTGCTTCTTAGGGTGGAATTTGGGGGTTGGAGGCAACAAACCCCTCAAATCAGGAGTGTCTGTGCATGCTTGGGTTGCCTGCATGTGCAGGCACACAGCCTGGAGGAGGGCAAGGGCAGCAGCCTGGTGTTGATGGATGGTGTTTGCTGCTACCTTTCCTGAAAGCATCCTCCGAGAAAGCTGCTCAGGCAAGACTAAATCCACACTGTCAGCACAGCTGGGTCGACAAAAAGAGCTGGAAAGGGTCTCTGTGTACAGTTCCAGTGAGGTTTGTTGTAGAGTCGCACTGAAGGAACCCAGGGACAAGGACAGGGCAAACAGTGAGTGTCCTTGGTTAAATATGGGGTCAGGAACCAATAGTTTGGGGGCACAGGGACAGTACAAAGGGCAGTGACCTGTGAGCAAAGGGCAGATTAACATTGCTGCAGGACACCATGGGGGAAGCCCCTTTCAGCTCACCCTAAGGTGAGAGGCACTCTCAAAGCCTGTGGTGAATTCTTCCAGGGCAACATCCTAGAGGTTTCCCTAACAGGCTCAAAGGTGTTCACAGAGAAGGGTAAATCCAGAACTTTTGTGCTGTGGAGACCTTATCTGTGTTCTGGGAGCATCATCAATGCTCTGGGGACATCTTCTGTGCTCTGGGGACATCATCCCCACTTGCAGGGCTCTGGCAGTGCCTGTTCCAGCAGCTCCCTGCAGTGTCCTGCCCACAGACACTTTCAGGGAGCATCACTGGGAGCCTGTGTCGAGTTCTGAGCCAGAACAAAGTGTTTCCCACCAGCAGTGAGGCTCCAAACTGCCCTGCAGGGCTGGTGGTGCTCGGGATGGAGCCCAGCCCAGGCTGTGCTGCAGAGGAGGGGCAGGAGCAGCTGCAGTTCCTGCTCTCCCAGCCTGGTACAGGGCTCATTCCTGCCCCAGTGCTCACTCTCTCCCTGCAGTTTGTGCTGATGGAAGCAGTTTGGAGGCTGCTGATCAGGGCAGGCTCTGAGCCCTGGCTGTGCTGGGCAGCCTCAAGATAGGGACAGTGGGGAAAGGCAGCACTGGAAGGGCCCTGCCCAGGGCCCAGCAGCTCCTTCTGCACCTGAGCTGTGTCAGAGGGCTCAGCTGTGTGCTTGGGCTGCTGCTGAGCTTGGGAAGGCCCTTCCTTTGAAGCAGGTGAGGGGCATCATCCGTGTGAATGCTCCTCTGAGCTCTTGGTGAGACAGAGAAGAAAAGGGGGCCCAGTCCCACATTCATCAGATTTGTGTCTCTGTAGTGTCAGTCCCTCTCTGGGCTTTCCTCTGGCTAAACCCAGCCTGAGTTTGTCCTGTGTGCCTGCAGTTACTGCAGTGCCTGATTAAACCCTTTTCTGACCTAGAGATGGGGCAACTGAGAGGTGTTTTCAAACCTACGTGTGCAAATCTTGTGCCAGGAGAGGGAATCTCCTGAAAATGCATTTTCTCATTGGTTCAGGTCCCTGGCCACGCTCACAGCTATTAAATACAAGTCCAGAGGGAGGGGAGGAATCCTCTCCAGAGAGCTGTGCTCTATTTCAGTTCCTTTCTGTTCTGGTTTTTGGGTATTGAATTTGTACACTCATTTGTTTCTCCAAAGGGCAGCACAGTGACTCTCTGCTCCCCAGTATTGCTGTGAGGATTCACTCCCAAAGCTCCTGTGCCACTGCTGTTCCCTGGAAAAGAGAAGCAGGTTTTTCCTGTTGAAGCAAATTTTGCTGGACCTGTTTGGATGTGCCTGGAGCCAGGGCAGTGCAGAGTTCCCAGCACTGCTCCCACCCAGGAGGGCTCTGTGCTGAGCAGGGGCTCTGACCCAGCCCTGATGTGCCCAGTGCAGGAATTGATGCTCCTGGGGTCCCTTCCCTGCACTCCCTGCTCTGCTGGGCTCTGGGCAGGAGCTGTGGGAGGGATGCCTGCCCCTGCTGGAGGCTGCAGAGATGATAAATGCTCCATTCCTACCTGCTGGCACCTCAGTGTGTTCCCACATCTGTATTTCCAGAGTTGGACTCCAACTTGACTTGTGATGGGATACATGGGCTGGATTTTAGCCAGAGCTCACACCTCTGTGAGCCAGGGCAGACAATGCCCCACATTCACCTGCCCCTCAGATATTTACACCACATTCACCTGCCCCTCAATTCTTCTGGTTCAAACACTGCTCTGAGCCCCCCTTGGGCAGACAGAGCAGCCTCGTGGAAGAACCAGATGAACTTTCACCCCAGGGAGCTGCTTGTGCACTGAGAAAACTGGAGTGTTGGAACCCTGGGTGCAGAGAATTTCAGACTTTCTGTGCTGGCAGGCACTGACCCTCCCAAGGGAACTCTGCATTTGATCTCAGGCCATGGAGAAAGCTTCCAAAATTAAATAATATAACTAATATTATGGGTGTGTAATTTAAATAGAAGTGTGTAATATCACATAATAGAAAACTTATAGTTTAAGGTTTTAGAATAGAAATATATATATTATAGATTATATATTAAAAATATAATATATATTATATATTAAAATATAAGATAAAATATATA
>NW_005054561.1:235608-237002 GCF_000277835.1 Geospiza fortis | reverse complement strand
ATAGAACTCACAATTTGTGAAACATTAATATAGATAAGAACTGATACACATCTAAGTCCAAACAAGAAATACCATCTCACGCTTTCAATCCCAACCTTAACAAAAAGGAAGCAAAGACTCTTCAGTGGAAGAGCCCTGCTGAAGGATCTGCAGGCCCTGCCTGCTTTGCCAGGCTGGTGCTTAGGAGGACTTTGCCTGACTCTGGAGCAGGCAGTGAGGTCCAGGCTGGCAGGAAGAAGAAGGAGAAGATCTCTGGCTTGAGCTGTGTCCCAGCACAGCATCTCCTGCTTAGGGCATGATCCAGCTCCAGCTGCTCAGCCCTGCATCCTCCAGGGACACAGCTGGAAATGTGCAATATTGTATTTGCAGAGTGCCCCGATGAAGGAAGGAGTGATGCATCTGACTCCATGTTCTCAGAAGGCTCATTTATTACTCTATAATACTATATTATATTAAAGAATTCCATGCTATACTAAAGGATACAGATAGGATACTTACTGCATGCTAAAAAGATAATAATGAAAACTGGTGACTCTCTCCAGAGTCCTGACACAGCTTGGCCCTGATTGGCCAAAGAGTGAAAACAACTCCCAGCAGAATGCAATGGAACAATCACCTGTGGGTAAACAATCTCCAAACCCATTGCACATGTGAGCACAACACAGGAGAAGCAAATGAGATAAGAATTGTTTTCCTTTTTCTCTGAGGCTTTTCAGCTTCCCAGGAATAAAACCCTGGGTGAAGGGATTTTTCCAGAGAACATGAATGCAACAGTGGAATGAGCAGGAAAACACCCAGAGAGCCCGGGCAGCTCCATGGGTACTGCTCAGACTGTGCCAGTGAGCTCCCCAGGAGGGGAATCAGGAAATCAAGGCTCAAAGGGAATGTGCCATGAGGGTATTTGGGAGCTGTGGTTTGAGGCAGTGCTGCCAAAAGCCTTCTTGGGATGGAATGTTCCCAGCTCTGTGTCCCTGTGGGCCAGGATACCTGGCTTGGGTCACTGGGCTGTGTCCCAGCTGGCTCTGGCTGGCAGGCTCCTCCGTCTCCTTGTCTGGAGAAACCCTGGGACAAAGTGTGGGAAGTGCAAGCTGGGTTTTCCTGACCCAGAGATGGGGTAACTGAGAGGTGTTTTCAAAACTTTTAATCCACTTTCAGTCTTATGAGAAGGGTGAGACAATACAGATGTTATAATTCACACCATCACAATCAGAAGCCAGCTGTATCCTGATTACAAAACACTATAAGTATTTCTTGGCCTGTCAGCTTTAGCTACACTTTTAAAAAAACTTATACTATATTTCATACTTAAATATATATACTTATATATATAGATGTACTTTTTAATATGTATATATAGTATATATACACTATATGTTTAAAGTGTGTATACTATA
>NW_005054561.1:231921-235545 GCF_000277835.1 Geospiza fortis | reverse complement strand
ATTATATATATAAATAAATATAGTATATATAATATATACTATATATATTTTTAATATTTATACTTATATATAAAATATATATTTACATACTTTATACTTATACTATGCTTACACTTATAAAAATTTTGGTTTCATTTCTCTCTCAACAATATCTATCTTATTCTATAATATTTCTAAGTTAACATTTCTTATCGCAGTGTTTACATACAAATATGTACTTTGTGAGCCTTCTGTCAGATTTTAAGAATTTTCTATAAATCCCACACTGCAGGAAGCTCTGTGTGTGGGGGAGCAGCAAACCTGCTCCTGGTTGTTTTTATGAATTTACAGGTCATCAGGAGGAAACCAAACCATTAGGGCTTCCCATGCCTCCATCCTCCCTCACTAGGAATATGCTGAAGAAAATTTGCCTTGTCAAGAAAAGAGAATTTTTCCTTCACATTCTGTCATTCCCACTTATTTGTAAAATATAACTTGGTAGCTGTGCTGTAGTGTGCTAATTGCACCTTATTTTGTGTCTGAACTTCATGTTTGCAATATAATTGTGTAAAGGTAGGAGGTGAACAGAGGAAATAGCTCAGAAAACAGCCTGATGTTTCTCACAGGGGGTCTCTGTGTTAAAATCTTTCCATTCCTCAGTGGGCAAACACTGCAAACCATCACATAAATACCTCTCCAAGCCAGGCAGCCTCACTGACCCTCTGACAGGAATTATGTGGCCACCCATTCCATTCTGTCCTGAGCTTAACTATCATCATAAGAAATCAATAAAACCCCTCAAAAGCAGAATTAGAGCAGCTCTTGGCAACTTGGTGATTTTCAGCTGGGTAAACAGAGCTGAAATACCAGTGCAGGACCAAAATTCCTTTGTCTTGAGCTTGCTGAGTTATTTCCTTTTCCATGAGCACAAAATGCTGTACTCGGTGAGTTTATTGATAAGAGAGTTTGACCTCTGTGCAATATCTGATGAGAGGATTTTGGGTTTTTTTGCCCCAAAATGAGGAGTGCGATGGAGGCCGGATTTTAGGTTCTTTCTCTCTCCTGGCACAAAATTTTCCCAAATTGCTGCAGAAATGTGGAGCAGCATTTGGAGCTCTCCTGGGGATGGTTATTTCCATCCTGTCTCCAGCACGTTCCCCTGGGTGTGCTGTGTTTGATGGGGCAGCTGGCACTGCTGCCATGTCCCTGTGGGACCCTGTGCAGCCACGTCCCCTCCTGGCACAGCCTGCCCTGGGCTGCCAGGGGGGTTTGGGGGCTGCCACCCCACACTGCTGCCTGTGCCTGTGTGTTTGGGGGTGTCAGGAAAATTCATCCACAAACATCAGAGGTTTATGTCCAAAAAGGAGACAGAGGAGTGCTTTTACTTTATTCCTATAAAGGGAGATGCCATGGGGCATTGCCCTGGGGTCTCTCAAATTTTTGGAGGACTCAGCCTCCTTTTTATCCCAATTTCCCAGCCACATTTCCCTTCTCTCTTTCCCCTTTGGCTGAGGCACTTGGGAGTACAGACTGAAACACCTGATCCCAAAGATTTCCCTCTAATGTATAACCCTCCCTTTTGATTGTTAATTCTTATGGAATTTAGGGGTTTTTCTTCCCCATTGTTTCTTTCATCTTTCAATGTTTAATTTCATTTGTCAGCAAACCTAAAGTTTATTTGTAAAGGCAAATATCTTTTTCCATTCATGAAACAGTGGAATCCTTCCCATTGTTTCTTTTATCTCCCAGTGCTGGTTTTACCTACCAGCAGCCCCACAGCTGGTTTGGAAAGACAAATCCCTCATTCCTCTCAGGGTGTAAGGGCTGCCCTGGGCGGGCTGTGGGGCTCAGGGCAGGTGGGATGTGGTGTTGTGAGAGCAGCTCTGCCCCTGCCATAAAACTCCATCCATGGGGGATGTGGGGCTTGGGGCATTCAGGGTGGGAGCTGAGAGGATGAGGAGTGCTGGGATGAAGGGTTGGTGCTTCTCCCAGAACCTGGCCCTGGGAAGGTGCCAGATTATGCTCTTTTCTGACCCAGAGATGGGGCAACTGAGAGGTGTTTTAAAAACTTTTATTCTATTTTTAACAATACAATAACAATATTCTACTTTAACAATTACTGAGTTTCAGTACTAAAAAAATTCCATATTAAATGTTACTCCCCATTATACAGAAACTCAGGTTTGTAGTGCAATTGTACTAGCCCAGTACTCCCTAAAAATAAAATTACTAACCTAAATAAATTCCCGCAGGAAGGGGAGTGATGTGCTTGGGCAGAAGCCTCTAAGCCCCAGGGCAGGGGAAGTGTCTGTGTGCCCAGCTGTGGCAGGGCTGGAAGGAGACTCAGAGATGGAAGCACACCTCATTTGGGTGATGCTGGGGGAAGGGCCCTGGGTGGTGCCAGAGGGATGACAGGGTTTGGATTTGGATTTTGGGCACTGAAACTGATGCCTTGTGAAGGCTGACCTAGAGCACAGACAGGACAGAGCTAAAGAATAAAGCAGGGATTTATCAAAAGGCCTCCATGGATCCACCTTGGGCAGCACAAGAGCCCAGCCAGGGCTGCACCCAACATGAACCAAAATGGCCCCAAAATGCACGACCGGGCACGGGGTCTCTCCCTTTGATCAGTTCTGCTCCATTTGCATCTTGCAGTTCATTGTCCCATTCCAGCTTCAGCCCATGCAGTCCCACCCTGCTTGTTTTTCTCTCTCCAGCCCACGGTGTTTGTGCTCTTGGGCTGAGATTTGGATCATTTGTCCTTGGTGCCCAGCTGGAGCAGGAATTGTTTTGTCTCCCTGCTCTGTGCACAGAGCTCACCATCCTGATATGAACCCAGACCCACACACTAAAGCAGAACAGAACCTGGAAAATATAAAAGCTAAACCTGAGGCATCAGAACAGACTGTGCAGGGCTCTGTGGTGGGTGAATAATGTTCCTGCTGTGCCCCCCTGGGCACTCTCTCCCTCCAGGTGTGTCCTGGGGAGGCTGGAGTGTCTTTGTTCCCCTTCAAGCAGGGAGTGGGTCCCGGCTGGCAGGAGCTGGGCAGGCACAGAGGGGCAGTGCTGGCAGGGCTTTCAGTGCCTGCTCCCCCTGGGAGGAGGAGGGGAAGGGTGGGCAGGGATCCCCAGCCCTGGGCTCCCCATTTCTGGGGCTGTGGGCACAGAAGGCTTTGTGGGAACACGTGGGATGCTTGGCTGGGAGAGGCTGGAGATGCAGAGCTGGAACTCAGTTTGCTGTGGCTGCATCTTGTCGGTGTGGCTGCCATCCTCTCTCTGAGACAGGAAAATGATTCATTTTCCAGCAGGGATGAAACCCCCATCCCCCTGGCCCCTGGTGCTGGGGGTGGGGGGCTGTGACCATCCTTTGCTGGCTCCAGCATGAGCGCAGAGCTTGGGGGATGAGCATCCATCCTCTGCTCTGTCTCCCCTTCCCTTCCCTTCCCTTCCTTTCCCACAGCCACAGCTGTGCCCAGTCAGACACAGCTCCTGGACTGGCACAGAGCAACCAGAGAACCACGAGGGGCTCAGGACCCTCCCCACTGCTCCCTTTCATTGGCACCAGCAGTGGAAGGGTTACAACAAAACCCTTCTGTGCAGAGCTTCTGGAATTCCACATCCTCAGTGTGCTGGAGAGAAACTCAG
>NW_005054561.1:230523-231911 GCF_000277835.1 Geospiza fortis | reverse complement strand
ATTTGACCCCAGTGATGGGGTGGCATTGCTGGACATTATTTTGGACATGGTTCATGGAGCATGGGGGGGTGAGGGCAGCTCTGGGTGCTGCAGCCTTGGGGTCACACGAGGACACCCAGGGAGGGCAGGGATGCTGCTCCAGCCTTGTCCTGTGCGGGAAAGGGGTGGATTTCTCCTGGTGGATGCTCCTGGGGAGCAGCCAGCCCTCCTGCATCACGTGCAGGCTCCTTCCTCGCCCTCCCACTGCTGCTCCTGTCTCTCTCAGAGCTCACGGTGACTCCTGTGGTCTCTGTGTCCCTTGGGGAGCTGGCACGGGGCTGGCCATGGGGACAGCAGTCTCCTGTGACAGCTGGGCTGTGCTCCCCAGCTGCTTCCTTCACCACCTCTGATCCCTTTCAAACCATCTGCCCAGCTGAGTCAGTTCAGCCAGGCAAGGCCAGGTGAGGAAATGCCTGCTCAGGGAGCTGAACCGGCTGCCTGCAGCACCAAATGACCTTTAGACCAAAAGTGAAGGAGTGAAAGCAGTTCCCTGCTTTCCAGCTCATCTTCCTCAGCCCGTGCTGACCTGTTCCAGTGCCAGGTGAGGAATTACCTCCTGCAGGAGTGGCTGCAGTGCAGGTGCTCTGTGGACCTTGCCCTGCTCAGCTCCTTCCTCCCACACCTGTGGCTCCCCTTGAGGGTCCTGCAGCTGGAGAAATTCCCTTCCTCTTCCTGGCAGCTGCATGTCCAGTTGGGAAATGCAGCCTGGAGCATTAGGATTGCCTAAATGTACCCAGACCAGGCCATTAACATGGCCTGGATCCCCAGCATGAGCCCCAGCCCAATGGGACGCACCCTTGTTAGATGGGAAATAACGTGGAGTGGCAGTGAAAAGCACTTTGCTTCTTTTGGGGCATTTTATTGACTTTGCACCCCTGCAGCAGCACAGGAGCCACTCGGTCCCCACTGCTGCAGCTGCCCCTGGGGCAGGGCAGTGTTTCAGCGACACAGTGGGATGGCTGCCACCTCTCTGCTGGAATTTCACGGGCACTCCTGCAGTGCCACAGGGGATGGCTGCCACCTCTCTACTGGAATTTCACGTGCACATACTGGGCCCCGTGCTCCTGGTACTCTCCCTTTGTCATCCAGGTGTGCTGGAAGGAGGTGAGCGAGGCTGCCATGGAGCCCCCAGCCCAGGCTGCCGTGGCCCTCCTGGGGCTGGCCAGCACCTCGATGTGCACACCTGCTCCTCGGAAAAGCAGGTTCAGCTCCAAGCACATCCTCTCAGGAAAGCCAGGGAACATGGAGGAACCCCCTGAGAGCACGATGTTGCCCAGCACGTGTCTCCTGGCCTGCTGAGGCACGGCCTGCAGGCTCTGCCAGGCCAGCTGGTGCAGCCCGGGGCAGCC
>NW_005054561.1:225826-230254 GCF_000277835.1 Geospiza fortis | reverse complement strand
GGCTGCCCCAGCCTCCACGGCCAGCCCGGTGACCCTGCCGTGGGCACAGAGCGACAGGAAGCCGGTGTTGGCCAGGTGCAGCGCGGGCACCCCCAGGCCCTCGAACAGCACCTCGGCCGCCTTGGCCCTGTGGGTGCCGGGGCAGGACGGGGACTCAGCCAGCAGCACCGGGTGCTCCTCTGGGGACACCTTGAGGCAGCAGCGGTACAGGTGCTCCCACAGGGTTTTCATGCCGTCCCAGTCCTCAACCAGGCCGTACTTGAGCGGGCAGCGCCGCGGGCCCGCGGCCAAGCACTGCGGGCTCTCCGTGCCAGGGCAGGGCTGCCAGGGGGTGCCCAGGCTGCAGGGCAGCAGTGTCCTCAGCACGCACTGGGGCCGCTCCTGGCCCGCAAAGCCGCCCCGGGTGAAGCGGCTGCCGCTGTCGATGACCACCGCAGGCTTCAGCATGGCTGGGGCTCCACAGGGATAACAGGCACAGAGGAACAGCCTGCAGTGGGACAGGACGGGTCTGGTGAGGGCAAACCAGGCTCAGGTGCCTGCTCTGCCCCTCTGGAGGACAGCAGTGTCTGCTCTAGAAGTGGCTGGGTATGGCCCTCCTGGCTCCCCGTCTCGCTGAGCATCCCTCCTTGTCTCCATCCCCTGAGGTTTTCTGACAGTGCAAGGATAGAACCTGAGGTGGTGTTAAGGAAGCAAGGGAACACTGGACAGGAAGGTTGAGTGGTTGGACCAAATCCTGAGCTGTATCTGAAGGAGAGGGACCAGAAGGTCAAAGGAGGTGACTCTGCTCATCTACTCTGCTCTTGTGAGACCCCATTTGGAATATTGTGCACAGCTCTGGTGTGCACAGCTCTGGTGTACACAGCATAAGAAGGACATGGGACTGTTGGAGCAATTCCAGAGGAGGTCACGGAGTTGCTGAGGGCACTGGAGCACTTCCCCACTGGAGACAGGCTGAGAGAGCTGGGGCTGTTGAGGCTGGAGAAGGGGAGGTTGTGTGGAGACCTCCCAGCACCTTCCCAGGGTGTGAAGGGGCTACAGGGAAGGGGAGAGGACTCTTTGCCAGAACTGTGGTGACAGGACAAGGGGGAATGGCATCAAACTGAAAGAGGGAAAATTTTTGTTGGATATTAAATGCAAGAAGCTCTTTACTGTGAGGGTGCTGAGGCTCTGGCACAGGGTGCCCAGAGCAGCTGGGGCTGCCCCCGGATCCCTGGCAGTGCCCAAGGCCAGGCTGGACAGGGCTTGGAGCAGCCTGGGACAGTGGAAGGTGTCCCTGCCATTGCAGGGGGGGATTGGAACTGGATGATCTCTGAGGTCCATTCCAATCCCTTAACATCCACAGATTCTGTAAATGCTGCTGCCAGCAGAGCCCATAGCACATGGAGCTGAGAGGAGCTGTGATCCCAGCTGGCAGAGAAGGGCAGGAGTTTGGGGTGCCTCTGTGTGTGTCCAGGCCCCTCCCTGGCTCTCTGTGCCTCCCAGACCTGCTCCTGTGGCATGCTGTGCCTCTTGACCCGTTCTTTGGGCACTCTCCAGGCCAGGTCACCCTTTAGAGGACACAGTCTCAAGCTACAGCAGGGAAGGGATAGGTTGGATATTAGGAAAAAGTTTTTCACCAAAAGAATAATAAATACTGGAATGCTCTTCCCAGGGAGGTGGTGGAATCACCATCTCTGGATGTGTTTAAAAAAAGACTGGACATGGCACTTGGTGCTATAGTCTAGGTGAGGTGTTAGGGCATGGGTTGGACTTGATGATCTTAGAGGTCTCTTCCAACCTCATTAATCTGTGATTCTGTGATTCTGTGGTTCTGTGATTCTGTGATTCTGTGATTTGTTCTCCCCAAAGCTTCTCACACACCCCTCTGGATGCACTTTTACACCCCCAGTGTAAGCACCCATCAGAAGTTCATCAGGGAGTGTCTCATGGGAGCAGACAGGCTGGCACTGTTTCCCTGGGCACAGAGGGCACAAAGCCAGCCCTGCCTGGGCCTGCCACTGCTGGGGGGTCCCTGGAGGAGCTGCCAGCACCCAGGGGCCACCACAGGCTCCCAGCCTTGTCCCCAGCCCTGCAGTGAGCAGAGCAGTGTGTGAGCAGGGGGCACAGGGGATGCTGTGCCAGCCCTGGGACCCTTCCTGGGGCTGGGGGCTGTCCCTGGCAGTGACCCTGACCTTGTGGCTTGTGTCCATCTGCCCTCCTGGAGCTGGCAGTGCTGGTCAGGGCTGGCAGGGCTGGGCTGTGGGGGCTGGGCAGGAGTGCCCATGGAACCATGGCTGCATGCCCTGCTGTGATCTCACAGCAATGCACCCCGGGGGTTCTTCTGCCCCACAGGCTCACTTCTACCCCCAAGTGTCACTTGTGGTGATAATTAAAATTTGATTGAAACCCACCCTGTTTGGTTTATTTAAGGGACAGCCCCTTCCAGGTGTGGCTCTGCTGCCCCTGCACAGAGGCAGGTCTGACAGATCCTGTCCCCTCTCCCCAGAGGTACGAGACAGCCTCCAAGATGGAGCAGTTCCTGACGCGGTTCCTGCTGCGGGAAACCATGCACCAGCTGCAGTCCCTGCAGGCGTCCCTCGAGTGCGCCGTGGACACCGTGGAGGAGCAGGCGGGGCGGGAGAGGTACCGGGATGGGATGGGATGGGATGGGATGGGATGGATGGGATGGGATGGGATGGATGGGATGGGATGGATGGGATGGGATAGGATGGGATGGGAGGAGCAGATGGGACAGCAGAGGTAACAGGGTGGGACAGGAGAGGTACCAGGATGGAATGGGAGAGGTACTAGGGCAGGACAGGAGAAGAAAGGTACCAGGGTGGGATGGGAAAAGTACTGGGATGGGATGGGAGTGGTACTGGGTAGGAACACAAGAGGTACTGGGATGGGATGGGATGGGATGGGATGGGATGGGATGGGAGACGTACTGGTGTAGGACACAAAAGGTACTGGGGTGGATGGGAGAGGTGGGACAGGGTGGAACAGGAGAGGTACTGGGGAGGGACGAGGGAGGTACCAGGGTAGGAGAGGTACTGAGGTAGGATGGGAGAGGTACCGGGGTGGGACAGGAGCGGTACGGGGTGGAACATGCCCAGCCCCTGTCCCCAGCCCTGCTCCTCACAGCCAGGAGCCCTTTCCCAGCCCAGTGCTGAGCTGACACCTCTAGGAATGACTTCAGCCCCTCCTTTTGCATTTTTTGTTTTAATTCCAGAAAGGAGATCAAGAAGTCGGAGACTTCGGTTGGCCTGAGGTCGGGGAGGCGCTGTGGGCGCAGGGGACAGAAGAACGTCTGTCTGTCCCCAACAGACCCCTACTCTGGGATGCTGACAACAGGTACCTGCTGTTCCTCAGGTTCTTTGTGTCCTGCTGCAGCCTGGAGGGGGTGTGGGACCAGCACAGACTCAGTAAGGTGGGAAAAGATCTCCAAGAATGAGTCCAACCGTTCCCCCAGCTCTGCCAAGGCCACCTCTAACCCATGTCCCCAAGTGCCACATCTCCAGCAGCACTGGGCAGTGAGGGCTCCTCCAGGATGGAACCTGGAGCATCTCACCCAGGTGCCAGCTGGAGCTCCTGGGGGATGTTGTGTCTCTTGGGCAGTAGAAAAAAAAAAATAAGTTTTTTGGATTAAATGAGAGGTTTAGAAGATTTTGTGGGGTTTGGGTCTTGAGCAAGCTTTGGCTGTGACAAAGCTGAGCTTTTATTGGGTGACACCTCTGTGCCCTTTGCCCTGCAGGTGTTTGTGTCGAGGACAACAGCCAGTGGATGGCTCAGATCAACAGGCTCCAGCAGCTCATCGAGAAGCTGGAGTGCAAGGTGTGTGCCCAGGGGGTGCTGGGGCTGCCCCACACCTGGGCACAGCCACGGCAGGGCTGGGACCCCCCTCCCATCCGTGCCAGCACCCCCTCTTCAGCCCTGGCATGGGCACAGAGCTGCCCCGGCCCCAGCCCTGCATGCCCTTCCCCCCAGCCCTGCTGACCCTGTCCTGGCTTCCCCGGGGGGCTGAGGAGTCCCCCAGGCCCCAGGGACCCCACAGGTGTGCAGGGCACAGCCCTGCCCTGCCCAGGTGCCACAGGGAGTGTCCCTGGGGCGGTCCCCAGCTGTCCCTGGGCTGGTGCCACTCCTGCTGCAGAGCTCTCCTGGTGACTCTGGTCTATCCCAGTAACTCTGGTTTATCCCAGTTTATCCCAGTAACTCTGGTTTATCCCAGTAACTCTGGTTTATCCCAGTTTTTCCCGGTAACTCTGGTTTTTCCCGGTAAATCTTGTTTTTCCCCGGTGCTAACACAGAGCCCACGCCTGGAGCCGCTGAAGGAGGAAGTCATGTGCAAGGGACAGGATGCAGTAAGTCCCTGTCCCTGTCCCTGTCCCTGTCCCTTTCCCTGTCCCTGTCCCTGTCCCTGTCCCTGTCCCTGTCCCTGTCCCTGTCCCT
>NW_005054561.1:187097-225379 GCF_000277835.1 Geospiza fortis | reverse complement strand
ACGGCCGGCCACAGCAGCTGCCTGCAGTGAGTGGGGACTCTCTTTTGGGGTCTTTTTGGGGTGTTTTGGGGGTTTCCCCCAGAATTGGGGGTTTTAGCCCCTCGGGGGACACAAGGGTTTGTGTGGGGTGTTTTGGGTGCGAGGCTGGGCTGGGAGCTGGCAGGCAGCGTGCCCCCAGTGCCATCCCACGTGCTGCAGGTATTCCCAGTAAGAACCAGTGCCTGGGGAGGAGCGGGGGGTTTGTGCCCGCAGGAGTGGCTGTGCTGTGCTCCTGTGAGTGAATGCAGCACTGAAGGGCTCAGCAGCAGTGGAAGGTGAAGGGCAGGGCTCCTGCAGAGCTCTGGTGGATGGAGAGCCCGTGGGAAGCTGCCACGAGCACCTGAAGCTGCCCCTGGGGCGGCCAAGGCTGCCCCAGAGCCCTGCAGGCTGTGGCAGTGCCAGGCTGGCCCTGCTGGCACAGCTGCCCCCTCCCCTGTCCCACGGGACTCTCCAGGCTGCCTCCAGCAGGGAATGTTCCTGCTGCTCCCGTTTCAAGTGTCCTTCCTCAGCTCTTCACTTTCAACAGCACAAATTCACATTTTCAGTCCGAACAAAAGGAAGATGCTCGCTGTGACACGTGTGGTGGAGAGAATGGGAGGGGTTTTGTTTGGCATGGATGGGTTTTTTTCTCATCAGGGTTATTTGTGGAGGCAGCAGGGCGGTGTTGTGGGCTGGCTCTCCATGTGAGCACAAAGCTGAGCCTGGGGACACTCTGCGGGGCTGGGTCCCTGCAGGGCATCACAGAGGCTCATGTGGAGCAGGGCACACAGCCCCAGAGCTCCTGGTGACATTCTGTGCTGTCCCCCCGGGCTTGGCCCCCTCCAGCAGCTGCAGGGAAGGCTTGGCCTCAGCTGGAATTGCTGCTGCTGCAGCCCAGCCCAGCTGCTTCCCCTGGCACAGCTGCACCCCAGCCCTGCAGGGAGGCCTGGCTGCCCCTCCTGGGCACGAGGGAATGGGGGAATTGTCACTCTGGGGGCAGAGAGCTGGGGGGCTGTGCTGTGGGCTCAGCTCCTGTCCCCCTGCCTCAGTTTCCCCCCGTGTGAAGGGTGACACACACCCGCTCCAAGGGGATGGAAGGATGAGCTGTGGCAGTGCTGGGGAGGAGTAAGAAATAATAAAACACAGTAAGAAATAATAAAACACAGAAGGTGCTGGTTGCTGGGCAGCAGCAAAGAGCAGTGTGAGGGCTGTCCCTCTGCCACCTGGGCACCGGAGCTGTGGAGCAGGATTTGGGTTTGGGATCCCCTGGAGCTGTGAATGCACCCAGACTGTGCTTTGGGAGCCTCGTGGGGAGAGTGATGGGCACAGCAGTGCCTTGCTGTGCCAGGGCCGTGCCAGGGCTGTGTCAGGGCTGTGCCAGGGCCATGCCAGGGCTGTGCCAGGGCCGTGCCAGCCTGCCCAGGGCTCAGGGTCCCTCTGTCCCCACAGTGTCTCTGCCTGCAAGCTGACTGACGAGGCGTGCTTCATCCTGTACGAGTTCTGGCAGGACGTGACCTCGTGGAGAAGGTGGGGCAGTGCCCACATGAGGGGCTGGGGGGCTCACAGGGGGTGCCCCCTGCTCCCTTCCCTTGCCCAGCCCGTCCCCTGCCCTGCCCTGTGTGCCCTGGGCCGGCTGCAGCTCACAGGGGGGAACAACACCCCCATCAAGGGTTTGGGGGGCTGGTGCTGGGGGTGCAGGAGCTGCTCTGTGTGGGCACAGGGCCTTGGCACCACATCTCCCTGACCCCACACCCCGTTTTACAGCCATTTGCAGTCCAGCTGCAGCAAGACTTTCCAGCAGTCCATCCTCAGCCTGCTGGAGTCCCCGGAGCTGCTGACCACCATGCTGTTCCCAGGTGAGGCTGCCCCAGCCCTGCTCTGCTGTGCTGCACAGGGCAGGAGCGGGGCAGGAGCAGGCACTGGGGCTCCCTCCAGAGCACAAATTGCTTTGGGGTGACCTAAATGAGATTTTTCAAGCCTCAGAGTGAGACCTGTTGTCCCCAGCAGGTTTGGCTGTGTGAGCTGGGGTCTGTCCCCTGCCCAAGGGTGGGGACAGCCAGCAGCAGGGACACTGCTCAGGCAGCAGATGAGCTGAGTCCTGGCCCAGATACACCTGGTGCCTCATTTTGTGTTTCCCCTGAGCCTAAACCTGCTCTGCAAATACTGCTGCTCCCAGCTCAGTGCCAGGGGTTCCAGCCCAGCTGGGGCAGGGGGAGCCCAGCACAGGGAATGTGCCATTCCCAGGGTACCCATGGAAGTGGGACCAGCTGTGGGGACTGGGAACCAAATTCAGCCCCAGTTCACTTTCAGGGATCACTTCAGGGTCTTGGAAAATATTAGTCCATGAAAGATGGATTAATTTGGACTGAACCCTGCTGCTCCTGAGTTGCCAGTACCACTGACCACACTCCCAGTGCCACTGACCACACTCCCACTAACACTGACCATATTCCCAGTGCTCTCCTGCAGGAATTGCCACAGTTCCAGGGGCTCACCCCTCTCCAGGCTCCCTGCCCAGGGTGGGGTGGGTGCTTTAGGGACCTGCAGGGTCAGATGCCCCATCTCAGCCACCCCAAATCCCCATTCCCAGTCTCACACTGCCCTCAGCTCTCTGCTTTCCCTCTCTTCCCAGCTTCCTGGTGGATCATGAACAACAACTGACCCGGGGCAGCGTCTCCAGGACACCATCAGCATGCGGGAGGACGTGGGCACGGCCTTTGTCACCTTTGTCACCTCCCTGTCCCTCCACTCCCTCCTGTGGCCAGCGGGGGCTGCCTGCCCTCGGCCCTGCCGGTGTTTTGCTCCTTTGCTCTTTTCATGTTAATTTATTTATTTCTCCTGCTCCTAAGCCAGTGTCTGAGCTGCCTGGGGGGCTCTGGGTGGGGTGGCAGCCCTGCCCCGGGGGGAGCACCCCAGGAGCCTTCAGTCCCTCTTGCACTCAGCTCCTCTTCCTCCTGCCTCTGGGGCTGCCCAGGGATGGGCAGGGGACACGGCCCTGGCCAGCTGTGACATCCAGCCCAGGGAGCCAGGTGGCCTGATATGGGTTGTCAAGAGTGTTTTATAGGGAAAAAAATATTTCCTGAAGTGCTTCTGGCAAGGTGTACCTGCTCGTGGCCTGCCACGCTGGCAGCATGTGGCTCTGAGGCTGGCTTTGTGCCCCAGCAGCTGTGCCCACGGCTGAACCTGTCCCCAGCACATCCCACTGCCAGGGAAGGCCAGAGGGGCTCCAGTCCCTGCTCAGCTCCCAAAACCCAGCGCTGGCACCGGGCAGAGGTGCCAGGAGTGGAGCTGAGGCAGTGGGGAGGGGGGAATAAGTGAGGGGGGAAGGCTGGGGCAGATCCCACCTGCTCCAGGGTGGCACTGGGGCTTTCCTTGGTGGTGCTGCAGCAGCAGAGCCTCTGCTGAGCTGGGGGGAATGCATTGTCACAGCCAGTGTGGAGGGCACAGGGGCCAGGAGGGACACCCGCTGTGGGAATCTATGAAATCAGAGGGTTTGGGGAAAGCTGCAAAAGGCAACCTCAGAGACAGCAGAACTGTGATTAGAGCTAAGCAGCAGCCATGAGATTGGTCAGATTCCCACAACCAGCCACCCCCCTGGCTTGGAGAACATCATCCTTGTCCTCAGCACCAGTGTGGCACCAGAGGTGCCTGCACCCCCAACCCTCACTCACCCAGGAGCTGCTGCCACCCCCAGGCTCTGCTCCCAGTCCCTGTGGGTGCTGCTCCAGCAGAACACTGACTGGGGTGTTTCTGCCCCAGCCCCTGGCTGCAGGCAGGAGAAGCTGTGCCTGAAGGGGCAGGGGGTGCAGCTCCCTCCTGGGGACCCCAGACACGCTGTGCTGGGTGGCTGTGACCCAGGGGGGACAGCACAGCAGGGGTCACTGGGTTTTAGGGGGCTTCTTCTGCTCCAGCAGAGGCTGCCCGGGTTGGGGTGCCAGGGGCTGACCTGGCTGAAGGCAGGAGGAACCTGCAGGGATCAGGAGGGACAGCAGCTGCTGCCAGCCCAGCCCAGGGCAGCACCCAAACACAAATCCCCTCCCAGGGATGGGGGGCAGAGCCTGGCCCTGTCCCCATTCCCCAAGCACCCTGTTGTCTCCCTAATTATCAATCCCTGCTGCTTCCCCTGGCCAAAGCCAGGATTTGCTGGGACCACAGGGCAGCAGCAGAGCCCTGGGCCACACTCCTGCCCCTGGGAGTGACAAACAAAAGGATGCAGGGAGGTGCTGGAGCCACAGCAGCACCATCAGGAAGGGACAGGCTGTGCCAGGGCACTGCCAGGGTGGGTCAGGGAGGGGCAGCCACAGGGGCAGCCCCGCAGCAGGCACTGCTCTGGGATTCCTGAGCTGCCTCCCCAGCCCCATGTGGGGTTCACCCCTCCGTTTTGGGGCTTTTTTCACCACTGGATTAATGTTTGCAGCAGCCTGGAGATCAAAATCCTCAGACTAAGCCAAGGTGTGGGCAGGGGCATCCCTGGGGGACCCAGGGCTGGCAGTGGCAGCTGGGACAGCACCCTGCAGGCTGCTCTGTGCTCACATTAAAAAAGATCATTTTAAAAAAGCTCAGAAAACAACACACTGAGCTATAAACTCAAAGAAATCACTGAGGATAGGGCTGAACTCCAGCTCTGCCTGCACTTGCCCCAGGCTTTGCCCACAGCATCACCACCCCAGGGGAGGAAATTTCTGTCCCTAAAAGTTCCCTGGCCACGGCCAAGGTGTGGCAGCATCCCCCAAAAGCCCCAAGAGCTGCCTGAGCACAGTTGGAAACTTCTGCCCCTTCCCAGAGAGAAGGGGAGCTGGAGGATGAATATAGTCTTTTTATTGACTACTTTTGAGTAGAACAAACTAAATACATCTGTAACAGTTTGGGTTCCTTTATACAGGACATTAAATAAGTTATGCACAGGAATGAAGTAACAAATTTCTATTACAGAATTAAATGTCAAAAAAAAAAAAAAAATAGAAACCTTAACCCAATGTCTTCCCACACCCCAAGTTCACATTTATCATTCCATCTTTTAAAAAAAACAACAAAAAAGAAAAGAAGCAATCATTCTAATCATGACTGTTAGTATTTCATTCATTTACACTGGGGTTAATTTTAATACACAGCCATCAAAGTTGCATGAGAATTATGGAAGACAATCTATTTACAAGCAATTCCTTCCAGCCCTGCCCTGCTCCCCCTCCCCACCCCAGCCTGGCACTGCCACCACTCACCCACAGCGTGAAGCTGGTGAGGAGGGGACTCACAACCACGTGGGATTGACCTGAGGCTGTTCCAGAAGTGTCCCTTAGGGCAGGAGATCCCTTCCTGCCAGCCCCAGGATGGGCTGCTGCAGGTCAGGGTGGCTGCAGTGGGAGCTGCCTCAATGCCAGTGTGCTCCAACTCCTGGGGACACAGGGGAGACATCCCCAGGACCCCTGGAGCTGTGGGATTCACTTCAACACCAGGAGACCTCATGGCTTTTTAATAAAACCTTGCAGACCAGCTCCATCCCACAAGAGCAACTTCCCAAGGGGCCAGGGCTGGAGCAGCAGGTTCCCTGCTCACCCCTGTGACATCTCATTACAGCTCCATTATTGGCCTCCAATTGAAAAAGCGATCAGAAATAATTAGGGCATTCCTTGCCTCGTTGGGCTCCAGCCCAGCAGTGGCACACACACAGTGCCAAGCAGGGCTCTGCTGAGGAGAAGGAGAGTTGGGAGCAGCTCCTGGAGGGCACATCCCCTCCCTGGCACAGGCTGTGCCACTGCCACCCTGTGGGACACTCCTGGCCAGCCCTGCACTGCCCTGGGTGCCCCCAATCCCTTTTTCCACCCCACAGCAGGGACTCTGTGCTGGACAGAGCTCCCTGGGCTGGCTCCATTCCCCCCAGGGACCTCGTGATCCTCTGGTTTTGGAATCCTCTGATCCTGGGCTTTCAGGACAATCTCTGAAGGTGGATGCACATCCCTGGGCACCTCTGGATGCAGCACTGAAGGAATCCCCTGGAGCAGGGGATAAAAATCCACGCAGAACACCCAGTCCTGCTGTTCTTGTACCAGTGTGAGTGGAGAGCACAGGCTGTAAACAACCCCTCACAGCAGTGAGGATCCCTGGGCTCAAAAACAACAGCAGGAACTCACAAACCAGCAGCTTCCAGGCAGTGAAAAAACAAAACAACGGCCCCCAGGTGGAAAGGGCACCTGCACCCAGCCCAGATCTGCTGTGCACGTGTTCCCCCAGCACAGGCCCCCCCAGGAAACACCCAAGTGTCTCACCATAGACTGGGATGGAATCCAGGCCATCCAGCAGTGCCTCCCTGCCATTGCCTCTTGTTTTAGAGCAGACAAATCCCCTCCTCCCACTCTGCAACCCTCAGCTGCCAGCCTGGAGGCAGAAGTGGGCTCAGCTTTTGCCACTGCACAGAGGATGAGATGCTCCCGCTGGGAAATTGGCTCTGGTCTGTTCACAGCAACAACCGGCCCGCACAGCCAGCTGAGGCACAGCTGCCTGGGAGCAGGGAACAAACGTGGATATTATGGAGGAAAGGTGGCAGGAGGAGGCAGTGGTGGCTCTGGCACCTTGGGAAGCAAGCCTGAGCATGCCACAAGGACAGGGCTCCCTGCTTGGGCACCACACCTCAGCACCTCAGCGTGTGCCAGTGCTCTCCCCATAGTCCAGGTCCCCCGAGCAGGTGCCCAGTGTCCCCCAGGTCCTGGCACTGCTCTGGTGTCCCCCTGAGAGGAGCAGGGAGATGCTGCAGGTGAGGCTCACCCCAGTCCACGAGCCACAAAGGAAAAGGCAGGATGAGAGGGCAAGGCCGGAGTGTCGGTGCCCCGATGTGTCAAATATATCAAGCGATAACAGTTGCTGCAGGGGCTTTTTCAGCTTTAAACCCCCCAGGGAACTCATCCAGTGGAGTGAAGCCAAGCCAAGCCTCCCTCCTAGAGCCCGTTGGTGTCTATGGCTGTCACAGAGGCCGGCGTGGAGGAGCGCGAGGTGGTGGCCGAGCTCTTCTCCAGGGCTGGGCTGGGGATGCCATCGAGGCTCTTGGCTGCCACCCGGCCTGTGGGCAGTGCCAGGGGCTTGCTCTGGCCGTGCAGGCTTTGCCCACAGATGCGGTGGTGCCTCTCCCAGTCCTTGTGCTGGCAGAAGGAGCCGCAGTAGCGGGCGATGTTGCAGCCGCTGCACGTCTCGCTGGCCTTGCGGCCGCAGTTCCAGCAGCTCTGCAAGAGCAAAGACACTGTGCTTGAAAGGGGGTTAGTTTCCCTAGGAGCTGCAGGGTGGTGCTGACTCAGCTCTGGAGGGGACTGTTCATCCCCTCTGGCCCAGATTTGAGAATATGAAAACGAGCAATCCATTAATTCCTGCTATTTCCCAGCTCTTTGCAACGGTTCTAACCCCCACTGCTCTTTGCCCACAGCCGCTGTCACACTGCTCCAGGCACATCCTCTGCCCTAGACCCACTCAAATACAGACAGGAAACAGCAGGCATGGGCTGAAAAACACTCTGCAGATGCTGCTATTGGGCCTTTTTATTTCCTGTTTTAAGCAGCTCTATTTTGGTCTCCCTCCCAGCCAAGTGCTCTCTGGCGGGGATCACGGCGCGCTGCACAGGCACCATTTGCTCCGCACCCTGCCTCGCTGCACAAGAGGTTGGAGCAGGCCAATTTGGAAAAGCAAATGCTCATTTGAAAGCCTCCCAGCCAGGTGGAAGCAGTGCCAGAGCCTGAGCTTCAGCCTGGAAGCAGAGCAAAGCCCCTCTGCCTGCAGGGAGAGGTGTCAGCTGGTGGCTCCCGCGCTTCCCTCGGAGTGCGGGGCAAGGGGCCAGCCCCGGATCAGGGCTGCAGCTGCTCTGGGGAGGGGAGGGATGGCAGAGCAGCCTCCCTGCAGCTGGAGCAGGGCGTAGCAAACACACACTGGGGAGGGCAGCTCAGCTGTGGGAAGGCAGCTTCTGTCAGAGCTGGCCTTTGTGGGCACACGGCTGCTGTGACCACCCTCAGAGAGCTGTGGGAGCGGGGTGCTGGGAGGTGCTGGGCTCCACCAGGCAGCCCTGCTGTGGCGAAGGGTTGGGAGATTCCCTCTGCCAGGCTCAGCACTGGAGCCACCAGCTCATGGTGGTGATTTATGGGCTGGCAGTGAAGCACCTGACCGGTTCACTTTGGAGTCAGCTGCTCCAGAGCCTCTGTGTCCCCAGGGGTCCTCCACCTTCCAGGAGAAGCAGGACTTGAGACCAAAAAGCCCCTACCAAAGGATGTGGTAGTTCTTTGAAAACTGGGTCACTGCTTCACAGCTGTTTACATTTCAAGTGTTTTTCAACTGTGTTGCAAAGGTTACAAGATGTGTCAGAACACAGGACAGCTTTTAGACAAGGGCTCTAGGGCTTGCACAGGGGTGCTCAGCAGCTCTGAGGTCCCAGACTGCTCCTCAGCACAGCTGGAGGAGGAGGACACTCCTCTGCTATTCCCCTATGGAGAAATCACTACTTGCCTCATTCCTTCCATGGCTTCCTGAGCAGTTCCACCCACTCCCATCATGCGACTGGTGCGTTCAACCCTCAGCAATTTCACTGGGAATTGCACTATGGACATAATTCCCTGAAATAACACCTAGAATTCCATGGTTCTGGCCACACTTCCTGAGCCCCATCTGAGCTGAAACCCACAGGAGGTTTAGACCTGCTGCCCCCACATCCCAGCAGACATGAACAGCACAGTCCCATCAGAATTCTGCTCAGCAAACCCTCTGCTCTTCTATGTGCAGAGAAACTAAAGTAGGGAGCAAACCCCACATGGATGGGATGTGGTAGTGCAGGAATGAGCCATGTGATTCCCCTTTGCCCAAAATCTCAAAAGCTCTACCAAGTGAACTTCATGTTGAGCAACAGGGAAGGTGATTGACGATTGCAGAGTAGAAAGAGATTCTCTGAGGCACCCATTCAGTCATGGCACTGGCTATGACAAACCAAGATCCATCCCTTCTTATCCAACATGCAAGTAGGGGCACAGACCACCAGGAATGTGCAAGGGCTTTTCCTGCAGCCCAGCTTCTGCCCCGTCCTATTTTCAAGCTCACAAACAGCAATTTCTTTCCTGCAAAGATCAAGTACCCCACCATAACTTCTCAGCTAAACTGCTGCATGCACCAGCATCCTTTTCTCTTTGCTTCTACACCTCTTTCAATCCCACAAAATGCCTGGCGATTACACTGAGTCCAGCTCAGGGTGCCCAGTGGCTGCACACAGACGTGTCCACAGACATTGTTCAGGCTGACTCCCTGCCAGCAAAACCTAAAAAGGATTTTTGATTATATTGGTGCATTGCTTTAGTTATTGATTGGAGGGAGACTTCTAAAAGGAAAAGGTGTTGAAGACTGGAGTTTGGAGCACCCTGGTCTAGTGGAAGGTATCCCTGCTCATGGCAGGGGCTTGGAATGAGATGATCTTTGAGGTCTCTTCCAACCCAACCCATGATTCTGTGAAAAGGTGGGGGGGACCTGCAGGTTTGACCTGGAGACTCTGCAGCCTTGGCAAGCCCTTGCCAGGCTGTGCCCTCACCTCAGTGGACTCCTCCTGCTCGTTGATGACCAGGAAGGCATCCTCGGTGGCCTGGCGCTTGGCGTCGGCGATGGTCTGCTCCATGCGCGCCCGCTCCGACGCGATCATCTCAAAGGCCTTCTGCTCCGCCTCAGCCACCGCCTTCTGCACCTCCGACATGGCCTGCCGCTTCACCTCGTTCACAGCTTCTTCTGGAAGGAAAGAGCAGCCTCACCCACCCACCCTGGCAGTGAGGGGAGCCTCCCAGAGAAACACAGCTCCAGCTGCGTGTTCCCAGCACCAGCATCCAACGTGCAGAGAGGCCAGGCTCAGCACCACGGGATCCCTGTGGCACCACAGAGAAGCAGAGCCCTTTGGGAAAGCCAGGGTGGGGATGATGGCAGCCAGATGTGCACACCCTGGGACACTGCTGCAGCTGGGCTCCTGCTGTTTCTGCACAGCAAATCCCCAATTTTGTGTTTAGCCTGGGTGATCCAGCGGGATCCCGGTCATGGTCACCGCAAACACTCATTGGCTTTTTTCCAAATCTCCTCCATGACAGCCATGGGATCCCCATGGCATCATGGGGGAGCAGAGCCCTTTGGGAAAGCCAGGGTGGGGATGATGGCAGCTAGATGTGCACACCCTGGGGCATTGCTGCAGCTGGGCTCCTGCTGTTTCTGCACAGCAAGCCCCCAGCATGTGTGCTTTGTGTTTACCCTGGTGATCCGGCGGGATCCCGGCCGCGCTCACCACGAACACTCACCGGCTTTTTTCCAAATCTCCTCCGTGACATAGCCCGTCCCCGACCTGCTGCTGAACTCCCTCAGGGAATCTGCTGGAGGAAGGGACACAGGAAAGGTTGGCAAAGCCTCATCCCACCCAGCTGCAGCTCACGTGCCCAGTGGTGGCTCAGGACATCGCGGGCAGGGAAGGACTGACCAGCTAAAACTCCAAGCAGAGGATTCCTACGGGTAAAGCCACTCCTCAAACAGCCAGATGATAAATTACAGCGTTTAATTAGCACCTTACATAATTTATGACACTGTATAACCTATCTCCTGGTACTCTAAAACAACAGGCAATGCTTATAAATGTATGTTATCCAACTTCTGCACTGTCCAGAGGCTGTGAGCATCAGTCTGTACACCAGCAGTTTACATTAAGCACAGCACTTCCCAATCCCAGGGCAATTCAAAGGCTTGAACTGATGGACAGATTGTCCTCCAAGACACCTGGAGATGCTGCTTGATGCTTAACTGAACCTTCTCACAAGAGCAATAGAGCTTGAAAATTATCCTTAGGTCCCACTAGGGGAGAAAGCAACAGCTTTCCAAATTTATATAAAAATTTTAATTATATCAACATGGGGCTGGAAGTGTATTAGTCATGATATACTTAAATATAGAAGGGCTAAAAGCTGGCTGTGCCCCCCAGGCTGTCACATACACCCACTGCTCCTCAGGCTTGGTGGCAACTGGAGCCAGGGGCACTTGGATTCCTTGCAGGAGGATTCACTCTATATTTTGTATACAAACAAGTAGAATATACATCGAATTGACATTTATTCTTGCTAGAAGAAATCCATTTTTCTTACTGAATAATCAGAGGGTTTTTCCCCAGAGCTTGAATTGCAGTGGGTTTGTTTGCATGGAAATCTGAATTACACTCAAATAAATCAGCATTTTAGACTTTTTTTTTTCTATAGAGTCAAACCCCTGCATACTGGATGGGGAAACCAGTCAGCTTCGATAAAGTTGACTCACGATACAAAAACAGAATTAGTAACACAGGTAGCTATTACACTTACAAAGGCCTTTGGTATTTTTAGAATAAATAGACCCCGACATTTAAAATCCTTCAGGCAAGAGGGACTGGAAGGGGGAGAGTGGTGGAGGCTAACACCTCCTCCCTGCCTTTTCACCTCCAGCTTTGGACCAGCTTTGGCCAGCAGTGACAAGGAAAGCACGAGCAAAGGCGCCTTTAGACGCTGACAGAAACTGCTTCCTGTGTCGCCTCTCTTCAAACCCTTGAGAAAAATACTTAAGCACTGGGTGGACGTGACAGCCTGGGAGTTTTTTTTGTTGTTTTGGGGTTTTTTAGTTGGTTTTTTTTTTCCCAGAAGGCAAAAAGGCAAAAGCCCTGTTTATTTGAGCCTCTCTTCGTTTATATCTTAGTTCACTACAGGTGCATCTGATTGGTCAATTTATCAATACATTTCACATGATTGCCTAATTAACAAGACACCCATTTGTAAACAACCTTATGAGAAAAACAGCAAAACAGATTGTTAAAAAACACCACCTGCAGACTGTTTTAATATTTGACTATCATTATTTATCTCCAGCTCCCTAAAGCTTCCCAGGCCAATTCATGTGAAAACTTATCCAGCTTTCTTTCTCTCTGACCAGGCTGTTACAGTATTTGTTGGGAAGTGCCCCAACAAAGGCAGGAATGATGAATCTGACTCCATGTTCTCAGAAGGCTAATTTATTACTTTATGATACTATACTATATTAAAGAATACTATACTATACTAAAGAATACAGAAAGGATACTTACTGAATGCTAAAAAGATAATAATGAAAACTGGTGACTCTCTCCAGAGTCCTGACACAGCTTGGCCCTGATTGGCCAAAGAGTGAAAACAACTCACACGAGTCCAATCAAGCAATCACCTTGGGTAAACAATCTCCAAATGTGTTCTAGCCGAGCACAACACAGGAGAAGCAAATGAGATAAGCATTGTTTTCCTCTTTTCTGAGGCTTCTCAGCTTCCCAGGAGAAAAATCCTGGGCACAAAGGGATTTTTCCAGAGAATGTGAACGCCACACCTGTGGGTCCCACCCTGCCATGGACTCTCCATCAAGGGAGAAGCTTCATCCTGCAGAGCCCTGTGTCATCAGAGGGACACATGGCTTGTGTGGCTCCAGGTGTCCCAGAGGCCACCTAGCTCATCCCAGAGACAGCCAAGTGTCACCCAGGCACTTTGAGCGAGGGCAAACACATCTGTCCCATCCACAGCAGTGCTCAACCAAGCCCACCCTATGACTGGCACACAGGACCACCCTCCCTGCCCATGCGCCGTGCCCGCTCACCGCTGCCCGCGGAGTCGGCGCTGGCTGGGCTGTGCTGGCGGCTGAGCAGCTCAGTGCCCGCCTTGCGCGGCTCGGCCGTCTCGGAGCAGCGTCTCTTCCAGTAGTTGAGCTCCTCCCTGTCGGCCTCCTGGCAGCGCCGCAGCACCGCCATGGAGCGCCGCGTCTTCTCCACCATCTCCATGATGCAGTTCAGGGCCTGCAGGCAGGGGTAAGGGTCTCAGTCATTATAGGAATGTGTCTGTTGTTAACGGAGTGACATAATGTTCCAGATTGCAATGCAAGATGTTTTCTATTACCATCTGTATGGCAGATTATAATTTGTCAAGTGGGCAGTTTGCCTTATCTCTCTCTCTGAGTGACCACAATCACTCCTCCCTCGGGAGGGGACATCTGCTGATAACAACTATTGAATGTCAGTGCATGACTGATAAGAACTGCAGCATCCATTGGGAGATGTGAGCCCAGAGGGAGGAGCCAAGCATTGCTACCCAGATATAATCCAGAGGTTCTGGGACACCAGCACGGCTTTCTCCATGGGATTCCCCAGAGGAACAGCAGCTGCCTCTTCTTCCACTGGATGGGTTCTGACTCTGTCAGTGTTGTTCTAGTGTACTGCATTGTTTATTTTATCCTTTTTTTTCTTCCCTATTAAAGAACTGTTATTTCCTGCTCCCATATTTTTGCCTGAGAGCCCCTTAATTTAAAATTTATAGTAATTCGGAGGGGTGGGGAGGGTTTACATTTTCCATTTCAGGGGAGACTCCTGCCTTCCTTAGCAGACTCCTGTCTTTCCAAACCAAGACACAAAACTATCCTTTGTGCCCTTAAAAAGGAAATAAGGCCAGAAGTTTCTCTCCTCAATGAGGTGACAAGGCATCTCATAAGATCTGGGGAACTTCACCTCAAACTTAAGGATAGTGAATTGGACAGGAGCCAAAAAGTCCTGCCTGAGCAATTTACTAGATATAATACTAGAATATAGATAAATACTAGAAATAGAAGAGATAATACTAGAAAAAGAAGAGAACAAAGAAACTAATTGCTTTTGTGAGGTGTTTTACCAGGGGCAGGAGGGCCTCTTGCACCTGGATTGTTTTTCTCTCGGTAAAGAGTTTTGTTATTTTGCCTTTTATTAAAACCTTTTTGTTTCCAACACTACCACAGAAGCCATCCTGCTGATTTTATGCCTTCTAAGGTAGCTGAGCTATCTTGGGTGTGAAATATATCTCCAAGAGCTTAGGAGACCTGGCTCAAAGAGAATCGTATTTCAATCATCACAGGTTTTGCTGTGGAGGGACCATACCAGGCAGATGAGACAAGAGTGAGGTGGTTTCCCAGGATTTGGGATGGTGTCATGCCCAAGGGCACAGCACTAGGTAGGGTCACCACAAGAGGTAGCTCAACACTCCAGGACATGCTCCTAAAAGTGGAGAGGAAACCCCACCACTTTCCTATGGGATTTGGTTATGATCCTGGTGTCAGTGCTGCAGAGTCACAGTCCAACTCCAAATATTCAGCTACAGGGCCTCTGCTCCACCCCAACACCATCCCCTCAAAAAAACCCATTAGCTTTAAACCATGAGGTCTCTCTGCATTTATGATCAAAGCTGAATTTTAATCCCATCTCTGACAGAAACAGCAGTGAAGTGCCTGGAGGAGCTGCCTTGCTCAGAAGGAAAAAGCTCAGCATAAAATCTGCCAGAAGCACCAGGTCTTGCTGTTGGTGCTTTTTTTGGTCCATAAAAGGCTGGCACCTCAGGGAAAAAAAGTCTTAAAGTAATGATAGGTTTACTCATTTTGTAACTCCATATCCTGAATGCACTTAGTGCATCTGTGCACTTGTGCTGGCCAGGGCTGGGGCAGAAAAGATCCCAGTGGGGATAAAGCTGGGGTCGGTTGCTGAGCCAGCCATGGCAGCACCTGGCCATGCTCTGCAGGAGAAGCTCCCCAGCTCTAGACACTTCATCCACACCAAATTTAGTTTCCACTGACCACAGGCAGAGGAAACCTGCCAGGAAAGCGCTACAGCTCCTCTCAGCCCTCCCCACAATCCACCTGCTTGTGGTGGCTTGCTCCTCCACCAGCCACCAGGAGAGCCTGGCTATGGTATCAACAAGGAAATCACCAACTGGAGCAGGTGGAATGCTGGGTTGCTGCTTCCCACAGAGCTTCCCACAGCCCCTGCAGTTCCTTACGTGATCGAGATGCTTCCACTCATCCGCCCACTCCCTCTCTGTCAGGCGGTGATCCACCAGCTCGTCCTGGTAGCCTCCATTCAACCCTGCAACAACACACAGCCACGGAGGGATCAGATGGGCCAGTGGAGAGAGAAGTGTCCCCAAAGCAAGAATAAAGAGCTCTATTTCCAGCTCCACACAGCTGGGATTTTAAAACACATCTCCAGGTGGCAGCTCTACAGGGGTAATTCAATGCTGGTGCTTTTTTATCCCTGTCTGCTTCACTGTCTGGGAAGTGCTACAATCCACTTGTGGCTCCAGCTCTGACCTGCTTGTGGAGCTGGTTCTCCTGTTATAAGCCCACAGCAGCTCAGAGCCTGTGATTCAGGCTGTTGTGTTGGAAAAACACCAGGCACCTCCCACACATCCCTTGGAGAAACAGGGCAGGGGGTCAATCTTGACTCTCCTGCTTTGGAGATCTTGGAAAAGTTAATCTCTATTTCCTTGTCCTCTCCTCCTGCCTGCTGGGTTGGCTACACTCAACTCACACACTAAATTCTTCCTCCTCACCCTCAGTGACTCCAGCCTTCATACAGGAAAATACAAACTTTCAATCTTCCTGTTTTCAACTCCCCAGGGGGAGCTGCTTCCTCTCAACTCCCTGCAAAGACTCAGCTGTGAGGACATGCCCAGCATCAACCATCTTTGGTATGAGTGGCCAAGCAGAGACCAACATCAAAACTCAACCAGGAACCCTCCAGGCTCTCACCAAGCCCGCCGTGCCTGTCCCGGATCTCTCTGTGCTCCAACATCTTGCTGGGGTCCCTGTAGAGGTGGGAGGTGGCAATATCTTCCAAGGTGTAGTGCTGGAGGGGTGGTGGGGTGGGGTGGAACTGCCCGCTGGGGTTCATCAGAGGGATGGTGAGAGCAGGGCTGTGCCGGGGCGCGGGGCTGATGGTGCAAACCCTCTTGGCCGGAGGCTCTGTTGGCAGCGGCTCCCTCTCAAAGCTGCTGTCTTCCCTCCTGCAATCACACCAGCACAGACAGGCATTCCTTAGCATCCCATACATGTACTCAGAAAGATGCAGATTTGGAATCAGCAGGGTTTGGGCAGCACGGATTTTACCACGGGGTAAATGCAGAGAGCTCAAACAAATGCGCTCAATTTGTGAGGCGACGCACAAAGTGACCCCGTCAAAGAAAAGGGTTCAGGATGCCTGAGTGTTGTGATTCATCTCTCTGAGCATGACCAAATTAAAATTTCACAGTTTTTATAAATTTGAGGCATGCTCCACATAATTGCATAACAACTTTTATCTTGGAATAAAACGTGGTGAAAATGAAGCGCATCCTTCCCAGCCCTGCCAATGCCTCCGCTCCTTGCCTTGGGGGTGGGAAACTGCTCAGCTCTCTGGCTCAGGCTTTTCAGGGCTACCCAAAAGTCCCTCTGGGACACACCCTGCCTGAAAGAGGAACCCAGCCTGAACTCATAGTGCAGTAGGAGCAGTCATTGAAGTCTCAGAACAGCCAGAACTGTTGTTGGGAGTGATAAGATCCTGAATGCTGCTTAAAGCTTTGTCAGCAGCAAAGATAAAACAAAAGTCACGACTTCAACAACTGAGCAGAGTGACAAAAGCTGTTTGTCACCTGTCTGGACTGTGCCTCTTGCCATTGCCATTGACCTCGATGAGCAGCTCGGAGGAGTCAGCAGGAGACGTGGTGTTGGTGTTGAGCAGGATGTGCTCGTGCTGGGCCAGGTACTGGGAGGGCGTTTGCTTGGCAGCGCGGGCACAGTGCAGCAGCTCCCGCTGCAGCAGAGGGAGGTTGGCCTGGAAAACAAGCGCAGGGCTGGGTTACAGCAGCTGTTCCAAAAGGTTTGGCTTTTATTAATAGCTCAGAGCAGTAACACCTGTGACCCATGACCCCCCCCCATTCAGGATCCCCCAGCTCCTGGTGTCTGCACTGGCAGATTTAGCTGTATTTTCCCAGGAGCCTGATGTTGGTGGACCCAAAATCCAAGTGTTACAAGAAGCACTATGTGCTTCCAGCATCTAGTTACCCAGAGGTGTTGTGGAATCCCCATCCCTGGAAGTGCTCAAGGCAAGGTTGGACAGGGCTTGGAGGAACCTGGTCTAGTTTAAGGTGTCCCTGCTCATGGCAGGGGGCTGGAATGAGATGAGCTTTAAGGTCTCTTCCAAGCCAAACCACCCTGTGATTCTGTGATTTAACTATCCCAGACAGACTCCGTGTGCCAGCACTTCAAACATTCTAGATCTGAACATTTGCAAATAAGATTATAGGCTCAGAAGCTGCCACATGGAGCTTGGTTTGCCTCCTTTATCTCCAGCACACAAGCAGACATATGTGGCACACAGCACAACGTCAGCCAGTCCCACACGGCCAGCTCTGTGCAGTCTGTCTTGGGCTCCAGCAGAATTGCTGTGGTGCTTGCAAGGAGAGCTTTCCCAGCAATGTCACAGTGCCAAGAGGCACAGGCAGGCACACAGAGTGGCAGCAAGCCCCAGCAGCTCCCTGTCACCTTCAGGAAGGGGATCACAAATGGCCGCAGGGGGAAGTTGGTCGCCTCTTGCAGCTTGCAGTGAAATTCCTCGATTGTCACCGTTGAGTTCTGAGAAAAGAAATTAAGAAATGAAATGGCAATTTGTTCTTATTTTTAGACATGTGGGAAATGGCTCCAAATGAACAGAACTGGGAGGGAGACAGCATCTGCTGCTCCAGGACTGACAGTGTTTGCATTGGATCCTGCTGGATGCAGCCAGCAGGGCTCAGGCCAGCGGAGCAGGAATGCTGCACTAGGAGAGGGGTGGGAACTGCCCTGCTCAGCACTCCCCCAGCTCCAGAGTGGGAGGCAGAGGCTGACTCCAGGGCAGCAGGACCCAGCTGGCATCTACTGCATGCTGGGGCAGGCTGTGCAGAGTCAGACTTTGATCCCAGCTGCTCAGAACTGCACACCTTCCTCCCCTTCAGTTCTCCTCATCTGACCTACCCACGGAGTCTCACCAGCCTTCTGTTATCTGTGGTCCTCTCCTGGTCCAGCCCTGCCTCCCCCAGGGCTGCTCAGGCCTCCCTGGGACAGCAGCATTTGATAATCTGCATATACAAAATTCACTCCTGCAGCAACAAGCACGATCTGGGGTGAGAATAACAGCCAAAGGGACCTGGACAGCTTCTCCTTCCCTCCCCAAAAAGGCAGGCTGAGGTACTATCCTACATCCATGGAATTAAATATGCTATATAAATGCAGCCAGCAGCATTTTACATCCAGTGCTTAAGCCCTGGGAGTGACCCAGAGGACACGGACAGACTCAGGTTTGCCTTGGAAGCAGAAATGCTCCAGGCTGCTGCAGTCTAGCTCCCTTCAGAGCCTGCTGAGCCTCAAAACAATGTGCCAAAAAGCAGAGATCAGTGCAGGAGCCCCACGGGACCACAGCTGCCCAGGGCTACAGGGCTTCAGTCCAAGGTCACAGAATGGGTTGGGTTTGAAAACATCCTTAAAGGCCATCTCATTCCACCCCTGCCATGGCAGGGACACCTCCCACTGTCCCAGGCTGCTCCAAGCCCTGTCCAGCCTGGCCTTGGGCACTGCCAGGGATCCAGGGGCAGCCACAGCTGCTCTGGGCACTCTATACCAGAGCCTCATCACCGTCACAGGGAAGAATTTCTTCCTAATACGTAATCCAAACCTCCTCTTTTTCAGTTTAAAGCCATTCCCTCTTGTCCTGTCACTCCATGCCTCTGTAAAGCATGTGCAGTATCATGTCTAATGCACTGGACAGCATTTCTCCCAGTTATTCTGTATAAATGCAAACACTGGATACAATTCTGCAGCAAGACCTGTTCATGTGGGTTTGAAGGGGTGTCCTCATGGCAGGGGTTAGGAATGAGATGATCTTTAAGGTCCCAAATCAAACCAATCTGTGATTCCATGATTTACAGAAAGGCTTTGTTCAATTCCTTCCAGCTTTCCTTAAGTTTAGCTGCACACAATCTCGTGCCTAAGCCACTGGACCAACAGCTTTTTGAAACACAGCACAGATAAAATAAATCATTCATTTTCTCAGGAACCACAAACATAAGAGTCTGGCTCAGCAAAGATGCAAACAAACACTGTGTGCCAGGACCTGGGAGAAGCCAGGCAGCCTGGGATGGTGCAGGACTCACCACGAGTGCCAGGACGAGGGTCCGGACCTTCTCCCCGATCTCCGGTGAGATGTCATTCCCAAACTGCTGCAGGGTGGTGAGGAAACGCTTCAGCTTGCTCAGCTGCCGGGCTCCACACGTGGCTGGGAGCTGCTGGTTGGTCAGTGAGGAGGAGGAGGATGAGGAAGGGCCGTTGCTGAACCTCTGGGGTGGGGATGGGGCCCCGTTCAGTGTGGGGGGGGAATGGTTGATTCCGTTGGGCACTGCAAAGGGGAGATAGAAGCCATGCTGAGCACCAGGTGGGCACATCCCTGTGCCCTGGTGCTGAAGTGGATCCATCCTCCAGCCAGGAGGCTGCTACTGCTGCTGAGGGGCAGCTCAGGTGGCTCCACCTCACCCAAGGAGGGCTGGCAGAGCCTGCTCTGGGCCTGTCATCCCTCCCTGGGGATTTACAGGGAGTTTCACAAACACAGTTGTTTTTTTCCAACCTGGTCACATCTGCAATTTTGCCTCCTCTAAGTGGTGAGCATGTTGAAACAGACTGAAGGGCTGGAAGTTTGGGAACTCGGCAAGGGATTAGGATAAATTGTTGACATCCCCATGCTGTGGTTGTGCAATGTCGAGCCCTGTCTGAGGAGCAGCTGTGCACTGGGGCCCCAGCTTGGTATAAACCCAGAATTTCAGAGTGAAAATACATCATTGGAAATAGAGTCATAGCTGATCCACAGGGCTTATCCTTAAAAACCCAGCCCTGAATCCCTTATGATTTAAGTGCTGACAAGGGGGCCACAAGGTATAAAAAACACTTCAAGTGATGGTGTTCAGAGAAGCCCTGAAACCACCTGGCAGAGCTGCCCCTTGCCTGTGGGAGGAGCAGAAACTTGTGAGAAAAGATGCCAAAATTTCTGCTGCAGCTTCACAAGAATCATACCAAATCCTGATGAACTCAGGGAGGGGTTTTTCAGAGAAGACAGGAGGTACTTGAACAGTTAAACCACTCTGGGGCATGCCAGGGTTGGAGGCTGGAAAGGCTCCACACACCTGGACCTTCGTGGTGAGCACAGGAGGGAAACTTAACCAGAGTCAGTTAAGATGCAAGGAAAGATAAGGCTACAGAGACCAACAAAGGTGGTTCTTGCCAACCAAGGGGTGACAGCCCTCACAGACAGATGATGAGATGAAGGTGAAGGCCAGCACTGAGAGGATGGAGGTACAAAGGCAATGTGAGCTCATGCCTTTTGTTATGGAGCAAAGCAACCTGAAAAACTCCTGTTTTTCACACCCACTCCCAAAGCAGCAAAGCAACAAGGACGTCAGGATGTACTCACGGGTACAGCTCCACAGAGTACACCAGAGCTGTGTGAAAGGCAAGGCCTTTCTGGTAATTACTCATAAAGGCCTTTATTTCACTATAAAAGGGTTACAGACAGGGTGAAGCTGCCAAGAGAAGCTCCTCTCAAACAGCAAAGGTTGTGCAGCTCTGTGCTCTCCGGCGGCCACAGCTGAGGCGCTTTCCCCCTTCTCTATTTCACTTCCTCTTACTCCTTCAGATGAAAGCCTGGGGAGGGCAATGGGCTCTATTTATACCTCAGGAGAAAGAGGAGCTGAGACACCCCTGGGGCTGCAGGGGACCCTGGGGAGAGGCTGCCAAGGAGGGAGCAGGGGATGCTGGTGGATGTGGGATGCCGTTAGACACGGCCCCGTAACCGCGCTCTGCGTTTCTGGGCTCAGCCCTCCTGACCCTCTGCCAACGGCACCACCGCAGGGCAGCTGGCACTTATCTGATCCTGCACACCACCAGGACCTGCTCCACCACACACCACACAGCAGGGCTGGCATCTTGACTGCCAGGTGAGAGCACAGCGCTGCAGCAAGCGAGGCAGAGTACCAAGACCAGTGGGATTGCTGGCTTGATAAATGGATGGTATGTATTATCCCAGGATGATAAAATTCCTGGGAACAAAATCATCATCTAAGGCTACTCTTAAATTCTGCCTTAAGTCCTACACAGTCAAAAGGTTTTGCTGCTTCTCCAACCCTGTGTTAGTGATCCATAGGCAGGCACAGCTTTGTTCCAACTGCTCCACATCACCTGCCCAAGCCAGGGCAAGTCACACCCCCACTGAGTGACCAAGACCCTCTGGTGCAACTGAGAAATGAAAAAGCAAGAATGAACTTCATCATAGGTCACATCTCTCATGTGTCTTGGAAAGAGGCAATTAAGTCATCTGCAATCAGCAGATTCAGGCTTCTTGGCCCTTAACAGCGTGCCAAGCATCCTCATTGGAAAAATTAATTTCTGTCACTTTGCTAATGGTCTTTTTCTGCCTGAGCAAAAGGAGAGCCATTAAAAACGCCTGAACACATAAAGATGGGGACAATGTGTCTGGCGGGATAACCCAGTGATTAGCGCTGCTGCCAGCACATCACAGTGTGTCCTCCAGGAGGCTGGGCTGGAAATCTCCAAATCCCAGTGCCAGCATGGAACTCTGAGATAGCCCAGGCACTGTCATGGACAGCACAGCAACACAGAACCAGCTAGGGAACACTCTGTGCAGGGAAAAGGGGTGAGGAGAGCATGGAAAATATGTACATGCCATGTGTGGGGGTCAGATAACTCCATGCCCAACAAAGTAAAGCAGCTTTGCTCCGGAACAATGCTTTTTAAAAGACATTAAATGGCTTAAATGTTGGCTAAAGAAGGAAAAAAAAGACCCTTTCTAGGCTGTAAGAAAAGGCTGAAGGTCTTTTCCATCCATAGAGTCACCTCTGAGCAACACTCAGCTAGAAGAAGTGGGTGCAAGGCTGTGCTACAGCTGGGCAGGATCAGGACTGACTGTGGCTTAATAGGAAAGATTATAAAGAGAAGATGGAAAAAAGAGAATCTGGATGGACAGCAAGGAATTTTCAAGGCTGGGAAATTAAAAAAATGAAAAACTTTCTAATCTCAGCTGCAGGAATGCTGCCTCCAAAGTGAGATACAGCAGAGTGGGAATTAACTCCTCCAAAAGATAAAGAGGAAAGCCCAGCTCTTGGCTCACTTGAAGCTGACCTGATAAAAGATTCAATTTCTTAAGGAGTTTATGGTGGAAATCAAGGCTGCACCTGCAAAGAGAAAGACTCAAGGCAGCACCAGGAGCAAGGCAGGAGCAGGCAGGGGGGCAAAGGGGGATTACAAAGGGGGATTTTATGTCCTGCAAGCACTACAGAACTGCAGGAAAGCCCCGGTCCCCGCTCCCGCACAGCCAGGCAGCATCACAGCCGTGTCCTGGCTGATGGCTGGGACATCCCAGTGAGTTCTAGGAGCAGAGCCTTCCCTGCTGGCTGGAGCAGGTCCCAGGACAAGCAGCAACACTGGGCTTACGTGCAGCTGGAGTGAAGGACACGGGCCGGGGGCCGCCGGCGTTGACGGGGGGCAGCGGCGGCATGTTGGGAGGAGAGGACCTGGACTGGATCTTCACTTCCACGGGCGATCCGGGCATCACTGGCACCCTCTTCTCACCAGCAACTGTACCAAGAGAAGGTGGCAAGGCTTAGTGACAGTCCCTGACACGCATTTCCCCGCCCAGCACGCCGGGAACAGTTGCAAGGGCGAAGATAAGAGCTGGGGGAAGTCACGCAAAGCTCCAACGCTGCTCTGGAGGGCCCCGAGCTGGGGACAGGCACCAGGGGTCATGTCCGTGGTGTCTGTGCTCACCATCCCAGTCTCCTGACTCCATCTCCTCACCCCTCACACCCAAAGATGCTGTTCAAAGCGCTTCTGTCGATTTGCTTTGCCCCTGTTTAAGATCTCTCTGATACACTGCTCGCTGAGCCTTTCCAGAGGAATCACAACCTTTGGGAGCCATGCAAGCAGTAATCTGGACTTGGGCTGGCCAGAAGTGACTGGAATGGGCCTGGGGTTGTAGAGATGAGCTGATATCAGCTACTCACAGCCCACCTCCTGTGTGCAGTCTCTGGTGTCTAATCCATGACCAGCTCAAACTGCAGCTTCCTTTGCAGTCCTGAGGGGAACAGTGTGACCACACTCCCAGCTCCACTGGCTGGGATCAGCTTCACAAGAGAAAAAGGAAGAAACATCCTAATGTAATAGGGGGATGCTTTTTTTTTAAGGGGCGTTTTGGGGTATTTTTGGTTTTTAAAATACGGACAGCTCAGCAGACAAAGCCTAAGGATCTCCAAAGCGCAGCTCCCATTGGAGCCAGTCCCAATCCAGGGGTGCTTTGTATTGCACTGCCAGCATCTCCAGTGTCCATGAGCCCAAAGCAACCACCCCTCTGAGATGATGGTCCCCACTCCCTGCTCTTCAAGCTGGCCCTCCCCTTGCTCAGTTAACTCACTAACGAGATGTGAGCAGCTTGTCCCCCCCAGGAACACGGCCAGGTCTCCAGCTGCACCCCAGCTCAGGCTGCGAGGGAGCTCAACCCAACTTCCACCTCTCCAGGGGTGCAAGCTGGGCTTGGGACCATTACCATGTAATTTGTTATCCACAGCTCTTACCAATCTCTGTCAGCTGCAAGAAACTCAGCTTTTGAGCCCGGGCAAACAATTAAATGCTGCATTCCCATCGAGCGCTGAATAGGTGGCAAAATTCTGCATTGAAACACAACCCAAACCTGCTACTTCTTGATTCCCAACAACAAAAATGCTGCTTCTGAGAGCAGAGAAAACACAAACTGGCACCTGAGCCCTTGTGCTGCTGCCTGGGATCTGCTCTGTCAGCCCCAGCACCTGCTCTGCCACCGAGCTGCCTCATTCATTTTCCTTATGGCAAGGCACGGGAAATGCCAGAGAAGTAACAAATGAACTTTGTTATTCCCAGCATTTCTTTCTGCTGTTTGCAGGAAGGGGGAGCAGGGATGATACACTCTGCAAATCCATGTTTTCCTGCCCTGTCAGTACAGGTGGAATAACATGGGTTGGAATTGCTACAAAACCCACATCTCAGAACATTTGTGTCTTCATTTATCTAAACCTGCTTTCAAGAAAAGGAAAAAAATTCCAGGCTTTGCTTTCATGAAGTGGGGAAATATTGAAGCCATGGGAAGCTACTATTAATTTTAACTTCTAATAACTACATGAATCCCATATTGCAAACTACTGTACATGTGGCCCAGTTTCCATACAATTGAACCCTGATGTGCAGACCCTCCCTGTCATTCCCACACATGAATATGATATTCAGATGAATAACCATGCATTGATGTAGGAACATGACATCATTTATACATGTAGGCACCTATTCCAGCAGGTGAGTTTATCAGCAAGAGCAGGTAAAACCCCCTTTCCTTCCCCTCTAAATACATGCAGCAAAACAGTGAAATTTTGTACACAAAGTTAGGGGTATTTCTATCACAAAAAGTCTGAGCTCCCTCACTCAGGCAAGGAAGGGACACATTGCTAAATGACCCAAATTATTCAATCAAACCAGCACTAACTGTGCCTCTCCAGCACTCAGTGTCAGCTGCCCAATGACCATCCAGGGTCCCACTGTCACCCACCTGCCTCCTCCTCTTCTCCCTCTTCCCATGAAACCCCCTTTTCCAGGTGTACATGGCCAATCTGATATTGCCATACTCTGGAGAGCATGAAATCCTTAAGTTTTCTCCTATTCCTTCCTAAAATGTTCCTAAGGCACATAAAGAAAGCAGAACTAATTTGGTTAATTTACAGAGAGGGAGATAAATTTCGCATAGAATTTATAACCCCAAAATAAAACCAGCTACTGTGTCAGACACCAAAACTGAAGCCCACAAGAAGCCAACACCTTCCTTTCCAAGCCCACTCTAACAGACAAGAAGCAAACAGGATTGTTAAATTTAAAAGCTTCCTGCTAATGACCTGGGGCATCTATAAATGCAGATAAAAACCATCTTTCTGAAGCTCTCCTTTTTTAGCCTAAACATGCCCATTTAATGAGAATCATCTGAGCAAACCAGGCTGTGACCAAGGGCATGAGTCAGCCTTGAGCTGACCTGGGGCTAAAACTGAGCCATGAGCAGCTCCCTGGAGAAAGGCTGCCTTCCTCGTCCCATTCTTTCACTTCCACCACTCAGAAATATTTACTGGCTCACCAAGAGCAGCTTTCAGTGCTGCCTCCATCTGCACAGGGAGGATGCAGAGATGCTCCTCAAAATGTGTGCAAATCACTCAGCTGTGTCACTCACCCAAAGAGTCAAATGCCACCACAGACTTTGGATGATACTCTAACAAGAATAATTGTTGTCAATGCCTGAATGCTCCGAGCACCAGAGCGAGACACCTGCCCAAACTGGAAACATTGCACTGTTTTCCTACAAAAACTCCTCCTTCCAAACCTTACCTGGATCAGAAACACAAATGCTGTTGTTCCTTCTCAAGCAGTGCCTGCAGGAGCAGGCCAGACATATTTATGGCACAACACTTTGGCTGTCAAGCTGCCAAATGCCCAAAGTTTGCAGTGACACATGCTCAGCTCTGCACCAGGACGTGCCCAAGGTGACCAGGGACAGGGGACAGTGCGGACACTGGGTGGGAGAGCTGCCTTCCCAGCCTCAGACACACAGGAATTCCCCACGGGAGGAGGACTCAGAGAAAACACAACCCAGTGAGGTGCTGTTTTAGTCCTGGCTCCATGCAGGAATTCCATCTCCTCCAGCAGTGATGGGTTTGCAGTGTGGATTTTGCAGCTCTCAGCTGGGCAGGGGCAGCTGCAGCACAGAGCAGCCTGTGCTCCTGCCCTAGATATTCCTGTGGCCCATTTAAGGAGCCCAGGTGTGCAAGAGAGCAGAAAGCCCCAGAGCTGTGAGTACACCTGGAGCCCTCCCTCCCTGAGAAGCTGCAAGGCCTGGGTTCATCTGGCTTTGCTCTGGCTGTTGGTGTGCACCAGATTTCCTTCGCTGTTCCAGTCGCCATCCTGGCGTAACAAATTAAAAAGGAACATATGTCAGGATTAAGTGCAGCTGATGATTTTTCTTTCTGGAAAGGAGAAAGAGCTAAGTGAGACAATGGGAGAAGAGGCCAAGAAAGTATCTGGGGTCTCAAGTGATGCTCAGAGAGGTCCCACTCCTGCATTCCCAGCTCTCCCAGCACATTTCAGAGGGGCAGTTTCAACATCAGCTCCAGACAGATCTCATCCTATTTATTTTCTTTAAAGAAGTTTTCCCACCTATGGTGTTTAGTACAAAAAGTGTTGCTGTGACAGGTAACCTCATAATTTACTAGCACTATAAACTGTAAAAAGAAATTGCTTTATTAATCTCTTCATGCCTGGGGGCTTGAGAAAAGGGAAAAGGCAGAAGAAAGAAAACAGCAACAAGTTAGGGAGTATCTTAATTACACTGGAATGTAAATTAATCCCTAAATTCCTTTGGCAATTAGAGAATAAACTAAGTGATGAAAAAGAAGCAAAAACAGTGCATGAGGAGAACTGGATGTTACCTTCCCCAAAAAAGCAAGATTAGGAACTGGAGAAGAGTGACAGTGAGGCAGACAAACACAAATGGTCTCCTCCTCATCCTCTTCCCAAAGTTCAAAATATAATTAGGGCAGTATCAGGAGGTGCTCCACTCTGCTCAAGAGAAAGCCTTGATCTAGATTCCCTGGCAGAGCCATGGATTTGCTGAGACCAAGGGAAGAGAGGAAGAGCCACTGCAACAGAGCAGAAAACGGGGATGCTTTATCTGAATTTACACTGCAGTGTCTGCATGGGCACAATTTAATCCAGTCACCTCCCTGAGTGGTATCTTCAAGCCATTCCTGATGCACAGGTAGGATTCCCCTTGGTTCCATGGCACAAGAGTTAAGGAGGAAGGATGAACTGTGGAGTGATTTTGGAACTGTCATTTGTAAATAAGCTGCAAAGAGTCAGAACTGTGTCTCACCAACCCATGTGCCAGACTCGAGCTCTCCAGCTTTCTGTAAAAGTCAAACCATGAAATATCTTGGAAGAAACAAGAGAAAACTACATTAAGCATGAGACAGCCCTGCAACACCAGCAGCTATGCCCAGGTAAGGGTTTGCTTTTCCCTTTGGCAGCTTGCAGGACAGAGAACAGGCTCAACATCAGAACTTGTCAACAAAACTTTTATAAGTGGTTATATTGCAAACCTGTAAATTAACAAAGGTGTATTTTGAGTAAAAGGCTGTGTACAAGGGCTAGCCCAGTGGTTCAGTCTCAGGAGGAAAAGCATGTCATGATTTCAGATAGAAAGAAGAAGTTTAATCAAAGCAGATGTTTTCAACTTTCATCTGGTACAGGCAGAACATATTCATAACCTAAAAAGCCTCTCCCACCCCAAAAAGTTAAAACCCCCAAATTCATACCCGCCTCTTGAGAGCAAGGGACTGGAGAACTGTCCCAGTAACAACAGCCAAGGTCAAGTCCACCAGGAGAAATTCTTTGGTCACCCACGAGCCAGGTCTGAGCTTATTCCAGAGCCAGTGGACAAACAGACACCCCAGAGGGGACCCAGCCCACCCCAAAACATCCCTCAAAGCAAGGGAGATCAGCCACACCTCTCTTTCCTGTGGCCCTGCCACCTCAGGTGAGCACTTGGCATGAAGTATAGACCACCTACAAGTCAGCAAAATGAGGCCTTCCTACAAACAGTCCTGGGAACTTCTTCCCCCACTGTTTATATGGATTTAGGTAGAGCAATGCCAAACTTGGCTAAATGGATAGAGAGGCCACTGGAAAGAGGGAAAAGAGGGAGGGACAGACCTTTAACAGCCCCCTCTGACCCAAACTGTTCTATAACTCTGCAAGTAGCTCCATGTCTCATGCAGGAGGGCAGAGCAGGGAATGCCCCAGCCCAGCCCTGACGTCCCCAGTGAGGAGGATGTGCTGCAGTTGGCTCGTCACAGGGTTCCTGTTGATCATCTGAATGCAGACGAGAGGCAGCATCAGTGTAACCTGACCTGATAATGTAAATAGGGTGAAATGAAATATGGTTCGCCACCTCCCCAGCTTTGGCGAATGTTTATTTTGAATAACATGCTTATCTGCTCCAACTGCTCACCATCTGTTTTCAGTCTCCACCAAGCTAATATTTTTCACATTTAGGAACTGAGAAATGGGAAGAATTACATTTAAATTTTATTAACATCTTTCCTCCGCTCCAAGGTTGCCTTTCCCTCCCCTTGATGGCTCTAAGCCATCTGTAGAGCACCTTTGCAGTTCTCCAAGGCATGCAGATGAGAGGTGATCTACATGCAAAGCAAGAGCATCATTACTCAGGCTTCCAGAAGATGCCATTTACTGCTTCTCCACCGCAATTCCCTCCCTCACCTGCTTCCAGACAGCTTTCCCCAAGCTCAAACTCCAATCACATCGTCAAGGGAGAAGTAATATTTTATCTTTTTGCAGCATTGCTGCATCAAAAAGCGATGGAGAGGGGAGATAAGCATCAGGAACAAGGCAGCCAACACAGCAGCTTTCAGAAAAAAAGGATGGTTGGGTCTGTCCCAATTTGGAGGAGAGTGAGACACTGGGAGGTCTGTAGTCAGGATGACTTCTCTCTACAAATATTGACATTTGTTTGCTTGTGGGGTGGTTTCTAGAGGTCTTTCTTTGCTTGAGTCAACAAAAGGTGATTTACAACCAGCACTGGGGGACATGAGCGTGTGGCATAACCAGGTCACCAGCAAGGGCTGGTCACAGGAGGTCCCTGTCCATCCTCCTCCCTCCATGCCATGGAATTGGCCAAGATGCTGCTCCAGCACCAGTGGCAGTGGGTAACTCATGCCCCTGTACAGATATTTCTCCACTCCATGTGATCAGCCTATTTTTACCGCGTTTAGCTCGAGTTTATAGCACATCCCAGCTCCTGAGCTGTAAGATGCTGTGGGAGTGGAGAGGGCTAGGCACCTCTCAGGAGAGCCTTGCATCACACAGGAGGGAGCTGCTGAGCCTGGGAGAGGCATTTTATAAATCAAAAATAAACGCGTGTATCTCCATTGCCATCTAGTCCTCTCCCACACACAGCTGTTTCACTTTAAATCTCAATTCAATGTGAAACTCAGATAGAAGAACTTGAAAGAGCAAAGTATGTTATCGTTCACAAGCAGTCCAGAAAGCAGTTAATAAGGGAAATAAGATTAATAATTTATTCCTGAAGGCAGACTGCAGATCTTTATCCGTCTTGCCCTTCAGTGATTTTTATAAAATCCTATTAATGTGCCTGGCTCTAGGAACTCAGCAGTAGCACAGGTTGGATTTGGGGCAGTTCCCAGGCAGACAAGGCGGCGGCAGCTCCAGCTCTGCCTGTGCCATGGCCATGTCAGACCCAGCAGCACAAACCTGCCTGCAGGGCACTCCTGCCTCCAGAGCCTTCCTCTGGGGCCACACACTCAGGCCAGGACCAGACCCTGGATGTGGGATTCACCCCACAAACTATCACACCCAACACTCCCTACAGCTGTTGGACATCAAGCCCCCAAACTCATCTCGCTTCTAGAAGAACACAAACCACCCTGCTGTGGTAATCCCCGCTCTGCTGCTCTCTTTTCAAGAAGGAGGCAGGGAATAGTCACTCTGAGAGCCATTTCCACCCAGGAGCTGTAGCTGCTCTAGCCACCACCACAGCCATTCCCTTCCCACACCACTAGCACCCCTACAAGTAAATTCTGCGGACCCAAGTTCATCCCTTGATGTCCCTGGCAGCAGCTTTTGCTCATCACTGTCTCAAAGGGATGCTGTGAGCTCTGCCAGGGAGCCCAAGGTGCCCTGGGGCATGGAACCCTCCTCATCCTCACCAGCTGATTGCTCTGCCCTCATCAGAGACAGCCACCCCAGAGGGAGGCATACACTCCTGGAATACAGCCCAGGAGAAAACATTCCTGGAAACCAAGGCCTGCATTGCAGTTTTAGGATAGGAAGCACTTTGGGGATTGAGGGGAGTGATGCAGCCTCCCCAAACCACCCCTTTGGCTGGGTTATAACCTGGGACGGGGCACTCGTTCAGCAAAGCCAGAGCTGCTCATTAATTCATTTGCTTAGATACTGCTAAGTATTTTGGTAATTTTTCATTAATTCCTTGTTCCATTTAACATCACAGAATCAAGACTTTTTTTTTTTTTTAAATCACCCACTCCCATAACAGCATTAAGCAATATTTCCTCCTCCGCACTATTTACTCCTTGGGCTAAAGCACTGGGAATGAAAAATGAAAGCTGTTACAGATATCAAACGGGCAATTATCACAATCATGGCAAAAAATGACTTCTTAAAAGTCTCAGCTTGCTGCGCTGCTCTCCAAAGCCTCCGACTCTGAGCAGAACAACGGTGGCGGGAGCAAAGTTTCCAGATGGGAACATCTGTGTCTCATTTGCCTCAGGGAAGAAAACACCAGGAAGATTAACGGCTCCCGAGGCTGGTGGAGCCCAGACACAACACGTACAGAAGGGATACCATGGAGAAAGGCTTGGAGCAACAGCCTGCTAGCAAAGATTGGGTGTTTGTATTTAATGTTATTTTGCGGCACTTCTGCATGTGGGGAAATGAGATGTCAGGGCAAAACACAGCTTGGGTTTTGCTTATTGTAAAAAATAAAATAAAAGCAGTGCTTTTACCATCTCAGCTATTTTTAGATAGAAAAATTAATTTTAAAGTTGGCTTTAAGGGGTTACACTCCTAAAAGGTCTGAAATTGCTCCCTGCCCAGAGCATCAAGGCCATGGGTTCGCCCCTCTGGGGTCCAGTGAACACCAGGTTTACACCAGAGAGAGTAAGAAGTGATTCAACAAGTGGGAAACTCATGGTTGAATGACCAAGTCTCCCCTGGCAATAGCAGTAAAAACCTGTTTCCCTTAGGAGCATTCCTTAAATTCTGTTACAGTTTAGGGACCACATTTCCAAAGGTAGGCAGGCCTATAATCCACAGGTTATACACAAGAACAACTGAGCACTGTAATTTTGAGAGTGCAAATCTGTTTTTCATTCTGCCTAGGCTAAACACCATGGAGTAAATAAAGCTGGAACTTTTGTACCTGTAAAATTTTGGGAGGTCCAAAAGAGAGCAAACACAGTGAAACAAGCTCTAAGTTTAGAAAGCATTTTCCACCTTAACAGAGGCTTCGAGACAGCCTTTAGGACATGATTTTATCTAGCCCTCATAAATCCTTTTAAAACTTGGACTGCTGGCCATTTAACAAGCAGCTCCACCCTTCTCCTGCTCTCCAGATGAAACACATTCACACTGGGCTCCATTTTGTTCCCTCCTTCTCCAACCCAGCAGTACCAGCAAAGCAGCAGAGCCTGGGGAGCCGTGGTTAATTGGCATCCTCTAATTACTAATTAGCTCCAAGGGGCTCTCTGCAGCTCCAAACAGTCAATGGGAATGCATCCACTGATTTAAACAGGCTTGGGAACAGCAGAGCTGCTGGAGCAGGCTCTGAGGAGTGACCCAGGGAACTCACAGGGAACCCACAGCTCCCCAAGGAGGATCCAGCACGGGGCCACCACCACTGCAGCCCTTGCTGGGCTTCTCAGGAATGGCTCAGGGAGGGTTTTAGGGTTCTCTCCTCCAAGGGGAGCATTCTTAGGGGTTCTGGCTGCTCTGCAGCTTCTCCTGCACCTCTCACACATATGCTGCACTTAGAGGTGTCTGAGCAGTGTTTGTGGTTGAAAAATCCATCATAAGAGATTTAAGGCACAAATTCATCCCACCACCACCCCACAAACTCCATTTAGGACCCTGAGCCTCCTCACTGCGTGACTTTACCAGAAGAGCTGAGGAGAGGGCAATGTGCACAGAGCAGAGCCCAGCAGGAGCTGATGGCCACCAGTGCAGTGAGGCCACAGCTCCCAGCCTGCAGCACTGCCCTGCTCCCTGCTCAGCTGCTCCAGGAAATCCAGGGAGCACTGCAGGTCTGGCATTCCCATGGCTTCCCCAGGACAATCCCCCCCGCCAAGGAATCCTGCAGCTTCTGCACTGTGAGCCTGGTTCATCCCAAAAGTGATGGTCACCAGGTGAGAGAGCCTCCTTTTTCACTGCCTGGTGTTTTATGTCCCTGCTCTCAGTTTCAGTAGGAAAAGCTGTGGAAAAGGAGGACATTTTCTAGCCATAAGAGACCGAGGAGGTGCTGAGAAGGATGCTGTTTCTGGGTCAGCACAGTGAGCCCCTTTGCTGAAGGCTTCCCACCACAGTCCCACTGTGCTCACTGCAGGATGAATCCCTGCCTCCCCAAGGATAATAATTTGGGGAATTTCCTCTGAGAAAAGCATGCCATTGAGCAGAGGCCACTGCACTGCCTGGTGCATTTTTAACCCCAAGCAGCTGAGTGATGATGTGATACCACTTATCACAGTGCCAGGTGAGCTCAGATCCCACAGCTCCTGGCACTGCAAATCCTGCCCACCTCTGTGCCTCTGCTCCCAGTTAGCTGCTGGGAATAAGTTTGGTCCCATGCAAGACAAGTTCCTACAGGGATGTGCATGGTCTGTGCAAAAGCTCCCACAGATTGTTATGAGGGCAGCAAGATTTACTCCAGTTTTTTGTCATCAGAGAACCCAGAAATCCCTCAAGAGAGACAGCCTTGTCTGTGCCAACATGTCCTTTCCCCAGGATCCCTGAGATCACAGTGTTCCTGCCTCTCTGGGTACAACAAACACAGGCACTGTCCATGACTTGGACAGGTCCCCATCCCACAGTGACACACGCCAGGGATCTGCACAGCGGGGCAGAGACAGCCTGGAGCACCTTGGAAGTTCAAGCAACACAAGGAAAAAAGGGGAACAGCCTGCAAAATCATTAAATCTTTCAAAAGAAAAGATGAAATCAAACCCACCTTAAAATCATCCAGTGGCTGAATATTTGGGAGCTTTAAACTGGATTACTAAAGACATGCAGGAGGAGCTTAAAGTCAAGCTTTAAAACCATTTAAGAAGACATCCCTCTTGCTGTCCTCCATCTTCCAAATGCTGCTGCTTGATGGTATGGTGCCCAACACTATAAATGAACCTTAAAACCAGCACTGACCTCAGAAAACAACCAGTACTGAGCAAATCTGGGTTTCTTAGAGCATCATGGATATCACTGAGCACAGAGATCTGGCCTAAGGAGAACAGGAACAGCAGCTCTGGGGTTTAGGAGCAGGGGTATCCAGTGAGTAGAGAATACTCCAAATGAGTAAAGCACAAACTGGGATATAAAAAGTCTCTGCATACCAGGCAGACACAAAGCAGCAATGCTAGCAGCTCAAGCACCACTAGCAATAACTGTAAATAACAACAATTAAAAAAAAAAAAAAAGCAAGGCCACTTCTTTCAGAAGTGAGATGTCAAGGCAGAAAACCACATTTAATCCATAACAACCAACGTGACCACAGAAAGACACAAATAATACCAAGGACACCCAAAGCTATTACAGAAGTCTATATTAAACTAGGAAAAAAAAACCCCAAACTAACAACAAACCTGTTTGTTAAGCACAGACCAGGTACAAATCCTGACCATCTGGAGAAGGAAGCAATCCAGAAACTCATAGTCAGATGGGCCAGTTTAGATGAAAACAATGGTAATTTCAGCAAAAAACAAAACAGAAACCAAATCCAGTGCAAAACAAACCACTAACCAAGTTCTACCACAAACCCAAAATGAAGCAATCAAGGAAGGATGCAGAAAAACATCCCCCTTGGGTCCCTGAAGTCATAGCATTTCCAAATATAAAGCAGACTCTAACACAGAGTCTCCCTTCTCCAGATGGAGGCTGAAGAGCAGGAGCTCATCACTGCCAGCCAGCCCAGGGCTAAAGCTCCACCAGAATTTATCCAAAACTGGGCAAGTTGTCCAAGAAATCAAGGAGGAACTTGGGAAAGATTTGAGAAATCTCTTCCATCCTCACTATTTACAAGTGCCAGAGGGGACTCCATCCCTCTGTCAGCGTCTGCAGGGAAGGGTCACAGCAGGGACAGACTCTGCTCTGTGGGGACAAGAGGAATAGGCAGGAACTGATGCCCAGGAAGTCACACCTGAACATGAAAAACTTCTTTACTGTGTGGGATTGCCCAGGGAGGGCAAATATCTCCCTCACTGGAGGTGTTCCAGAACTGTCTGGACACAACCCTGTGCCACGTGCTCTGGGATGACCCACCCTGAGCTTGTGTGACCAGGAGTGTCCCTTGTCCCACAGCCAGGCTGGCTTTCCCAGGCAGCCCTGGCACTGCTGCCCACACCAACACCCTCTCTGAGTGCCCTGCTGATACTGCTGGGGTAGCCAAGCCTCACTAATGAGTCCCCAGCTCCCTGGCTCTGTGCAGAGCTCACTTCATTCACTTGGGCGCTAAGTGCGTTCAGTGCTGCCCAGCTAATAGTCCCTGCCATCACTGGCACACACAGGAGCCCTGCCAAGATGACAATTCTGCCTCTAAAAAACACTGCTCATACCACTACACAAATGGCTCTTCCTCTGTGCCCCAAGCCTGAGCAGCCTGTGGGAAATTTCCACCATTCCCCAGAGCTGGAAGCACAGGAGGAACACACTCAGGGTGTGTTTTGGAGGGGTGTGGGGGTCTGATGGTGTAGATGGGTCCTTACACACCTGGAGCCCCATGAACCAGCATCTCCTGCAGAGTCACAGAGAAATCAGGATGGACAGAAGAACCCTCAAAGTTCAGTGTTTAGAATCATGGAATGGTTTGGGTTGGAAGGGACCTTGACGATCACTCTGTTCCAAACCCCTGAACATCTTCCACCAGACCAGGTCACTCCAAGCCCTGTCCAAGTGGAACATGAACACTGCCAGGGATGGGGGATCCACAACTTCTTGGTCTGTTCAGGGAATGATCCCAGCAGAGATGGAGGTACAGCAGTGCCTGTTTCTGTGTGCCTCCTTCCCCTCCCTCTCATGGGCAGCAGAGGTGGAGAATTTCCATGGATAACCTCTGGAGATTCAGTGATGCACAGGGACTGCAGAGGGAAGGCTGGCTCAGCTGCTGCTGCACTCACTTTCAACCCATCACACAGCCACACAGCACAGACAAGACTTTCTAATTCATCACTCTTAGGGCTGTCCTCAGGTAGTTAGCAGTAACCTTCATTCACCTGCTCCCCATCAACTGGAGCACAGGAGAAAGACAAAAACCCAAAAAGCTCAAAATTGTGAGACCAGGGCACAAAACAAGCCAGCAAACCCCCAAGTTTGTTCTAAACTGTCACTTTCCTTTCCTGGTCACAGCAAAGCCTGTGACACTGTGCCTATAAATTTCCTCTAATGATGCAGCAGTGAGGCAGAGCCCCATCTGTGCCTGGGCACAGGTGAGACTTTTCACTATCGTGTAAGTGCAGGCTGCCTTTCAATTACACTCACCAGCCCATTAGGCAAATTAGATTTGCATATGAGAGGATAACTAGAAAGTCAAGAAATAGGCTCTGAAGGAAAATACATTCTCTAAGCTACATGTCCCTGGGAAGATGTGGACAGGGAGCTTGCTCTCCAACCCTGTAGGGCTACTTTAGGTTTTCATGGTGTTCAGGTTTCTCTCAGTGTCTGAGGACAGCCTCTCCACCAGGCAGAACTGGAGCCAGACAAAGACATCTGCGTTCCCTGCATCCCCACCTCCCTAAAAAGATGCCCATTTCTGCAGGGAAATGCATCATTTGCAGGTTCTGCCTTGCAGTATGCTGGAGAGGAGATTAAAATACTACCGGTGTGAGAGAATTTCAATTGATCCCACCTGGGTTTCAATAATATATCACTGAAGTACAGAATTATTTCCAGCACCCTAAGAAGGTCCAGAGGGACATGATACCCAGTGGTATGGCATTACACAGGTGTCCCATGTCACTGAGGACACTCATGTGGACTAAACAGTTCTGCTCAGGTGATTCTGAAGAATTCATCCGCCTGCACACACTTGTTTTTTTTTTTTTTTTCCTGGTGAGTGTATGCAAAACAGAGACAACCTAGCTCATCTCCCAGAATCCAGATGGCACTTGCAAACCTTGTCTGTGTATCAAATGTTGTTTTTTAGATCAAGTGTCCCTGGTTGACAACACAGAACTTCACGATGCTATCTTTAGAGAGGCTTCTCTGCAAAGAAACACCCTTGGAGCATACGTTGCAGGAATATGCTAATGTGGCAGGGTGTTTTCAGTGGCCACAAATGGATCTGTTCCTGGGAGCTCAGACACCCCACAACAAGCTGAGACTGGCTGGAGATGAAGGGTCACCCAGCTCCCATGGAAAAGATGCACCAACAAGTTAAAATTTGCAGAAAGAGGTTAAATTACACCACTGGAGAGAGGCAGGGTGAGCTCACAGCAAGTGCACTCACACACAAGTGATGATTACTAAAAAACTCTACAAAATGGGTGAGGGCAGCTCAAAACAGACAGCAAAATCTGAAACTTTTCCATTCCTTGACTTCTCCTACAAGTTTAGGGATTGTTACCCTATTTCCTGTTCAGCTAACTGCAAGGATCTTATAAAAACCCAGTGATTCTTCTTCCTCAAGGTCTTCACTTCCTCCTCCACATCTCATGCAAAGATAAAAGCAGCACATGGCAAAGTAAGTTCTTTAAAACCAACCCATTAAGAAAGAACAAAACTCTACAAAACTTGCAGTTTGACAGATTCCTGAGATGGTGATGTTACCACCTTCAATGAAAAAAATTGTAGCGTTTGTTAAAAGAAAACACCAGCACCCCTCAAAAAACCCACCGAGTTGTTTTCTATTCTCCTCAGCTCCAAGAACAAGAATCATCACCTGCATGTGAAAAAGCATGAAAAAACCCCTGACTTATACACACTCCCCACTAAGCAGCAAAATGGCCTGACAAAAACCAAGAAAAAACAAAAAAGCTGCAGAAACAGGTTATGGTACAGCTCAACCCTGGGATCAGAAGGTGACACCAACAGCACTGAGGTGGCAGAAATAACCCCTCATGCCTGCTGCTGAAAAGAACATTTCAGAACAGTGACATCAGGTAAAGCAGCAGCTTTTGAAAAAAGAAAGTGATCCAGGAGGTAGCTCCTTCCATATTGCAGGCGCTCACAGTAAACACCATATGGCCTGTTAATTTAATTAGGGAGAAGAAACCCCCTAAGTTTGAGATTTGACTTTGAAGGGTTTAAAACAAGTCTGAGGAAAATCACTCGAGATATTCCATGAGGTTGCTTTGCCTCCTTCATCCACGTTCTGACCTGCTGTACCTGGTGTACAGGCCTGGTGCTACCCCAGGCTGCACTCACCCCTAAGAACTGGAATTTTTTTAGAACTCCACCACCTTCCCCACCACTACACCTGCACAGATGCCTCCCAGGAAGATCTGGGTGGTCAGCGCCAGGCAGCCAAGCCAGGAGAGGGCTGGATCAGGAAGGAAGGACAGTAAATGAAGCAAGTACTTCAGCTGAACAATATTCTCAGCTAGCAAGCAGAATTTTTATTTTAAATCCTCACAATCTACATTGGCAGGTCCCACCTGTCAAAGACAGGATGCAGCTCGTGCTGAAGGTCAGCCTGACAAATGGTGGAGCACCAATGCTGAGACACAAAGCCTCAGGGCAAGTCCACTCCCCATTCATAAGTAAGTTTGCATCTGTAATCTTGAGATCAACCAACGAAGCTCCAGCTGTCCCTAAAGACTTTTGTATCTGAGCAAAATCTCAGTGCAGTGACTCTGTTTGCTGAATAAAATGTCGTTCTCCATTATGGATATATCTTCCATCTCTGTGAGCAGAGAGGGGCATTTCTAGGATCATTTCCAGCTAGAGGTTTGCCTTCCTGCACCTGTACCACCATGGGACACTGCAGCACCACTGCCAGGTCTCTGCTCAAACTGCTCAGTGCATCACCAGCAGGAACAGGAGAGATCCCGCGGAAGTGGCTGCTGGGGCACCAGCAAGGATGCAAAGCCACAAAGGTCCCTGAGGAATGGCCTCCCAAGCTGGAAGAGCTGAGGCTGACGAGGCTCTGGTAGGGTCACACCTTCAGCAGCCCCGGAGGCCCAGGCAGCAGCAGGAACATCTCATGGTGCTCCAAGGACCAACATCCCCTCACGAGCTGCTCTGGCAGGAGCCTCCAGCACAAACCCCACCAGCACAGCCTTGGGGGTCCAAGCTGGGTGAGGGAAACCCAGCATTTCTCCAGAGAGGTGCGACCAACCTATCTCAGGCCTGGGTCAGGGCTTTGGCCCCCAGGCAGGGGCACAGAGGGAAGCTCTGCTTGATTCCCCCAGGATGGGCACAGAGGGAAGCTCTGCCTGGTGCCTCCAGCACGGGCACAGAGGGAAGCTCTGCCTGATGCCCCCAGGATGGGCACAGAGGGAAGCTCTGCCTGGTGCCTCCAGGATGGGCACAGAGGGAAGCTCTGCCTGATGCCTCCAGCACGG